>NC_137202.1:30385614-30388114 GCF_960531495.2 Zeus faber
TCCTTCATCTCCTCCTCTCTCCTTCCTTCATCTCCTCCTCTCCTTCCTTCATCTCCTCCTCTCTCCTTCCTTCATCTCCTCCTCTCTCCTTCCTTCATCTCCTCCTCTCTCCTTCCTTCATCTCCTCCTCTCTCCTTCCTTCATCTCCTCCTCTCCTTCCTTCTTCACCTCCTCTCTCCTTCCTTCTCCTCCACCTCTCATTCCTTCTTCTCCTCTCTCCTTCCTTCATCTCCTCCTCTCCTTCCTTCTCCTCCACCTCTCCTCCCTTCTCCTCCTCATATCCCTTCTTCTCCTCCACCTCTCCTCCCTTCTCATCCACCTCTCATCCCTTCTTCTCCTCCACCTCTCATCCCTTCTTCCCCTCCTCTCTCCGTCCCTCTCGGAAAGCACCGTCCACTCCATCACAGGACCCAGTGTCCGAGCGTCCAAACGTTCCTTTGTTGCCTCCGCCAGCTGCCCTGGCACCAGGGGGGGTTCACTCCTCCATCATCCCTCGCTTCATTCTCTCCTCCGACACAATCCCTCCTTTCTCTGCAGCGTCCGGCAGCCATTTTGTTTGGTTTACCGGCCAGAGAGCATCCAGAATGTGGTGTTTGACGGAGCATCAAACTGCTTTTCCTGTTGGACCACGTTTTGTTTTGAAAGCTCCAGAGAAATGAGCCTGAAAGTGACTGAACTGAGGACACGGCGGAGGCTCACATCCAAGGTGGAGGCCGTTTGGAGCCAACCATTTGCTCCTCCTGTTCCAGGGTGGAGAACCCCTGGTTCAGAACCACGCCCCGCCGGGCTCGTCTAAATGCCAGAGTTTGACTTTGAGAACCCGGGTCGTCCACCCGCGGTGGAAGAGAGAACCCGCGAATGAAGCGTCCTACCTTACGGTGGCTGCTAAACCGCCGGCTCCCAGGGGCCCCTGGACTCCGGGGCCTCGACCGAGTTCCAAACATCTGCTCACAAAGCTCTTTGTACACGGCTCGGCGCTAAATGATGTGAAGTTACTTGGAAGCAGGAGGTGAAGAAGAAGGGAAGGTCTGGGTGCACTGTTCTCTTATCTAACTGCTCCTAAAAATACAACGATCTTCACAAGTCCGAGGCGTGTGGGCTCACGCTGGAACCTACCTGCTAATATTAGCTTGTGCTAGGTGTTGTGCAGGCGTTTCCTTGTTATTATCAGCGCTCGCCAGCAGGCCCCGGGCGCCGGGAGCTGAGAAGGTGAAACTCAACACAATCCTATTAGTGCGGATTAGAGCGACGCCTTTCTCTCTGCTGCAGGTGAGCGCTTGTAAATGACAAAAATAGAAAAGTTACGTCAGCGCGGGTTGTGATTGGGGAGATGGAGCGTGAAGAAATCACTTAATCCTCTGCGGGGTTTTTCCTTAAATCTACTGCTGCTAGTTTAGCAAAACGACTGTTTAACATCTCAGCTGCTGCATTATGCATCAAATGAACGCATCTTTCATTACTCCGGTCCGCTGATTACTGCATTCCTATTATGCTTTTTTAATACTGCTTTATTATTATTATTACTACTACTACTACTACTTGAATTATTATTTTTATTATTATTATTATTATTATTATTATTAGAATTATTATTATAATTATTATTACTATTAATATTATTACTACTATTATTATTATTACTACTATTACTATTACCATTATTACTATTTTTATTACTACTTTTATTATTACTATTATTATAATTATTGTTATTATTACTATTATTACTATCAAAACCTAAATAATTCGGCTTTTGAGACACTGAAAGCTGCATTTCCCTCATTTCACAGGAGCTAGGCTAGCTGATCCCATCTGCAGCCATGTATTGCGCTAACCCAGTCTGCAGATCCAGTGCATTTGCCGAGCCAACGCCGCAGAAGAGATTCTGAGTGAAACTGGAGAAGAGGCAGCCGATCGATCGACCGGAGGATCAATGACAATCATACGTTTCGGGCGGACGGCGGAGGAACCGCTTCTCCGCCGCTCCCCTGCACTCCCACATCCAGGAGTTTCCAGTCCCTCGTCCCGGTGACCTTTCCCAAAATGAATTAGTCCGTCACTGCCAACCACGCTTCACACTCACCAGACGTTTGAAATGTCGACCCGAAGGATTTTAAAACAACTTCAAAAGATTTAGCATTTTTAATTATGATTTATATTTAGGTTTTATTATTCCAATTCACAACATCCCTTTTTGGAAATGATGTTTGAAGGGATGCAACCAAGATGGTGGACTGGAGGACAGGGTGAGGGCCAGCTCTCTCTATTCAGGATTCAACTCAGGAGACTGGACTTCTTCATCTCCACTTTCTTCCTCCGTTCCCTGTTCTTCCCTGGAGAGGCAGAGACTGTTTCCACGGTTGGGAAACTAGCTGTGTTTTCTCCAATTAGCGATGCGCGTCTCGACCCCAACGCCGAAGGAACCATCGGGGATCGAACCAGTAGCTGCAGAAGCAGCTCCTTCAGGATCTGGGACCGGCACGGTGAATCCACTCAACCA
>NC_137202.1:30393114-30425614 GCF_960531495.2 Zeus faber
TCAATCGTCTCATTTTCTCCTTTTTTTAATCCCACTCAGGAATCCACACGATGGAATGCAGAGAGGAAGTGAAGCCGCTGCATCTCCACCAGCGTCCTGCCTGGATGCTGCACTCAACCATGGGTACCAGGTTATATAATCCACGCTCTGTCTGAAAGGCCGGGACCCTCCTGGCACCTCGGGGTACTGAGGCCCCCACCTCGGCCTGAGTCGGGGCCAGGAGGAGCTGGGGACAAGCGGCCTTTGTCTCCTCCACGCCCCCCAGGAGCGACATGTGCAGCGCAACCTTCTAATCCTGTCTAATCTGGACACGGCGGAGCATCTGGAGATAGGGATATGGCTAATCTCACACATGGAGGCGCAGGGCGCTTTGCTGAGGCAGGCAGAAAAAGGGATGGATCTGAGCCCGGATGACGGGGGGAGGGGGGGTGAGGGTTGAATAGACGGAAATAAAAAGATCGAAAGGTTGGATTTTGAATGACGCAGGAGTTCAGACTCATCCAGGTCCCGATCGGGAAGTAGAAGCAGGAGAAGCAAAACTACTTACTGTGTCCTGCCCGCAAGGAGGCAGGCGTTCTGTGGATGGCGACAGGCACAGTGTGGTGATGTTTGTTTCCGTGGGAGAGGTGGTGGTGGTGGTGGAGGCTCTCCGCGGCCCCGGGCTCCGATCCCGCCACAGAGCCCAGGGCCACGGCGCCGACCCACAGGGCCAGGTGGGTGAGCAGAGAGGGGTTCCGGTGCAGGAGCTCCCCGACGGACCTCCGGGGGCTTCTCAGTGTCCTCCAGCCTCCGGACATCTTCAGGTTGGGTCCTCAGAGCGCTGGACGGCCCATGGCGTCGACCGTGCCAAACGGAGCCCAATGCCAAAACCAACCCAGGTCCAAACGGGTCAACACAGGAAGGGAAAGGAAGACGGCAAAATGTCGGCTCTGGGAAACAATGTGATAATAAGCGGAACCCCGGTGTCGTTTCCTCCACGGAGTCAGGGAATCCAGACGGGAGCCCAGAGGCACAAAGCAGGACGGTCATTCATCACACGGCAAAACGCAAAAACATTCACTCAAGAAACCTGAACGAGCTCCAACGTCAGCGGAGGGATCTCCTCCTGCTCCTCTTCCTGCTCCTCCTGCTCCTCCTGCTCCTCCTGCTCCTCCTGCTCCTCCTGCTCCTGGTGACGGTTCACAATGCCAAGCACCTCATCCCCGTTATTCCACAAAACCAGCCGGTGCAAGGAAAAGTGAGAGCAGGCATCTTTCAAAAAGGAGCTGCACACAGTTGATATCTTCAGGAAAGGAGAGGGTGGAGGAGGTGGAGCGGAGCGTTCCCTCCGATCCCATCCAGCACCGCTGGGTCCGGGGCTGATCTGCGAGCGGCGGACTGAGCGGAGAGCGCTCCCACGCCTTCCCATCCGGAGATCTGCGCTCGGCAGCACCTGACGGAGAGAGAGACCGAGCTCATGCGCTCAGACAGGAGGCAATGGAGGAGAGTGGAGGAGGGGGTGGAGGAGGAGCCAGCCGGAGGGGGGGGGGGGGGGGGGCTATGCAAATGAGAGCATCCACACAGCGAATCACTGGAGCCTGAGAACATTGCAGAGGAAGAGACTGTTTAAGCAGAAGAGGAGGAGGACAGAGGCTGAGGCTGCCTCGCTGCTACACACGCTGAGGTGGAGCAAAGAGATGGAGGGAAGCTAAACTGGAAAACCGCAGGGTGGAGGTCGGGCATGCAGTCTGTCCTTTCTTTTCCAAACCTCCTTTCCGCTCCGCCTGCTCCCCTCTTTACCTCAGTGAATTAGGGGATGAGGCGTCCTGTGGAGGTGAAGACCTGAGGTCCAGCGGTGCCCCCCACCCCCACCCCACCCCCACCCTAACCCCTCCTCAGGTTTACACGCTAGAGCTGCAACAATGCTCACACACACACACACACACTAACACACACATATACACACACACACACACACACACACACATAGATTTACACAGACAGACAGACAGACAGACACAGATTCACACAGACAGACAGACAGACAGACAGACAGACACACAGATTCCCACGGACAGACAGACCGACAGACAGACAGACATAGATTCACACAGACAGACAGACAGACAGACAGACAGACAGATTCACACAGACAGACAGACAGACAGACAGACAGACAGACAGACAGACAGATTCACACAGACAGACAGACAGACAGACAGACAGAACTGGCATTTGAGAAGCATGCACGGAGGCTGCTGGACGTGGGCGTGTCCTCGCTGCTCATGAAAGAGCCTTTTGTGGGTGTGTTACGCTTCCTCTGAAGGGGATGAGGACAACATGTCAACGCTCAGCTGATAAACACCATCCACTCGGTTTTGGGGCGGTGCACAAAGCTCTGGTTCCAGTTCCGCAGCATCAATCCCATCTACACCCAACGTCCCAAACAGAAAGTCTCTGCTCAACACCAACGGAACAAAAACATTCTTTTTGGTGGCAACAATCGCAATCGAATAATGGGGAAAATACTAAAGCTGCTTCACACAGGAACTCAGGACAATGTCCAGATAATCAGGTGTGGACATTGTCTGGAGTTTCCTTTTGTCCACCTGGAAATACTGTGTTTGGTTTCGACGAGGGGCGGAGCCTGCAGGAGGCAGGACGTGACACGGCGGCGCTGCAGAGTCGGAGCGCACCCAAGATGGGGGACGAGGCTCCCGACCGGTCACTAATTGTGACTTTTTTGCCGTTGATACTCCACGATTTCTGACGTATCTGCAATATCAAGGAGGAAGTGGAACGGATTTTAAAGGAAAGCAGAAAGGAGTACGCAGCAGCTGCGCCGCCTGCACCCACATCCCACCGGAGAAGAAAAGCTGCAGCGTTGTGGATCCGTCAAGAGAGACATCATCAACACGCGACACGCCCACCCAGGAATTCTCCAGACAATCACCTGCTCTGTTCACACAAAGCGCTCAGTTGGATGTTACACAGACGTTGTACCAGGGAGCTGGCTGGGTCAGTCCTCTGCAACCGATTCAGACATTGGGGTTGACACGGTGCATGTGTGAAAGCAGCTTAAGAGTAAATGAAGAAGGTTTTATTCCGATGAAATGAGTCTGATTTTAGAAACTTGAGGGAACCAGAGAGCCCAGCCCGGCGTCCGCTTGATGATCTGCACATGCAGGACAGACGAGGACAGACGCTGCAGACGTTCTCACCTTGGAGGATCTTGGTGAAGCCTCCAGAACTCAGCAGCACTGAACCACAGAGCTTCCAACACGTGTTTACAACTCAATAATAATCAGCGTCGCAATCTGCGTAATTAGGGCTAATAAAGCAATCTATCAGGCCAAGTACGCAAACTTCACTTACTGCACCTCAAACACTTCTTCCATAGAGAAGAAGAATGAAGAGAATGCAGATGCAAACAGACTTCCAGGAGGAGGAAACATGCAGCACATTCACATTATCATGTTGTGTTCAATGGGAATCAGGTGCCTCTGAACATGCCCGAAGAAAAAAAAAAAGGCAGCGCCGAGCCAATACGGAGCCTGCTTCACCTTGGTTGCTTGTTAAGGGTTGCCCCCAAGTGGGGAAAGTAAGCATTGCATGAGAGGCTCATGGCTTCATCACAGCCAACATCGGCAGCTCATTTCCAAACTGTGGAGAAGAAACACATTAAGGGTTATCACTTCATGAACAGAATGCGAGCGTCTGCAGCACATGGCGGGGCGTGGCCGCTCAGCCCCCGCGGGTCTCGTGAGCAGACAGCGGCTGCAGTGGATTCATGGCTTCAAGTTTCCTGACAGTTTCCCAAAGGGAAGAGAGAAGGTAAATCCAGCAAATCACATCTAGTCTAACACCTGGCAGCTCTCCACAAACGCTGCTTTAATGGTGAATACGATGGATAAGTGAGAAGATGGAGACTAACATATGAACGGGCGTCCGGGAGCCGAGGCCCCGCCCTGGTTCTGGGACCGTGAGGACCCAGGATTCCGCCAGATGAGGCCGTTGCCGCAGGGAAGACCAGGGAAATAAGTGCAGAAATTCCAATTCAGCACTTGAACTTCCCCGACGAGGGCTGTGGCTGCGTTGTTATGGTGATGTGTTGTGATGAGTCTCAGGAGTCGGAGGAGATCCACTTGGCGGAGAGCTAAAAATATCTGCTCTTCTTCTCCTTCTTGTCCATTTGTGGCCTGAAGGACCCAACGCATCTGTCACTTTGGGTTTTTTCTGCCTCAGGCTCTAAATTTCACTTGTTTCATGTTTTTCTTTCCCCAAAGCGGAAAAACAAGGAGACGGAGAAAGAAAATAAGAACAAACAAAGGAAAAGGAAGGAAAATTCAAAGGGAGCGAGAGAGGAGGAGGAGCTCTAGGAGGTAGGAGACAGACTAGGAGATAGGAGACAGACTAGGAGGTAGGAGACAGTCTAGGAGATAGGAGACAGACTAGGAGGTAGGAGACAGACTAGGAGGTAGGAGACAGTCTAGGAGGTGGGAGACAATCAAGGAGATAGGAGACAGACTAGGAGGTAGGAGACAGACTAGGAGGTAGGAGACAGACTAGGAGGTGGGAGACAATCAACGAGATAGGAGACAGACTAGGAGGTAGGAGACAGTCTAGGAGGTAGGAGACAATCTAGGAGGTAGGAGACATGTCGGAGGTAGGAGACAATCAAGGAGATAGGAGACAGACTAGGAGGTAGGAGACAGTCTAGGAGGTAGGAGACAGTCTAGGAGGTAGGAGACAATCAAGGAGATAGGAGACAGACTAGGAGGTAGGAGACTGTCTCGGAGGTAGGAGACAGTGTCGGAGGTAGGAGACAATCAAGGAGATAGGAGACAGACTAGGAGGTAGGAGACAGTCTAGGAGGTAGGAGACATGTCGGAGGTAGGAGACAATCAAGGAGATAGGAGACAGACTAGGAGGTAGGAGACAGTCTAGGAGGTAGGAGACATGTCAGAGGTAGGAGACAGACAGGGAGGTAGGAGACAGTCTAGGAGGTAGGAGACAGTCTAGGAGGTAGGAGACAGTCTAGGACAGGGCTGGATTAACTGTTTGGTTGAAGTAGACCCTTCTCCTGGTGACTTGAATGTCAAGTGTTGAAACCGTGCATTTCCAGACTTTCCTTCAGATGAGCTTCTCTTCTTCAGCTGAGCTTCTCTTCTTCAGCTGAGCTTCTCTTCTTCAGCTGAGCTTCTCTTCTTCAGCTGAGCTTCTCTTCTTCAGCTGAGCTTCTCTTCTTCAGCTGAGCTTCTCTTCTTCAGCTGAGCTTCTCTTCTTCAGATGAGCTTCTCTTCTTCAGCTGAGCTTCTCTTCTTCAGCTGAGCTTCTCTTCTTCAGCTGAGCTTCTCTTCTTCAGCTGAGCTTCTCTTCTTCAGCTGAGCTTCTCTTCTTCAGCTGAGCTTCTCTTCTTCAGCTGAGCTTCTCTTCTTCAGCTGAGCTTCTCTTCTTCAGCTGAGCTTCTCTTCTTGTCGCTGCTCGTCGTTGTCACTTCATATCTGCTTTGAAGTCATTTATTCAAGTTGAAGCTCTGACACGGTGACGCAGCGTTCAGGCTGAACACATTTGTTTTGTTTCCTCATTTTCTTCCTCGTATGGGAAATGAAAAAGGTGAAATATCTGGGAGAAGGGGAGAGGAGGATCTTCTGTTTCTTTTCATTTGTTTTCTACTCCTATGAAACCAACATCTGAAACCCGACCAAGGGAGTGTCCCGTTCCGTCTTGGATGGATGGAGCCGCCCTCCCTCCGCTGCGCGTCCCCGTTCCTCTGTCTCCAAACAAAACCAATAAAAACAGAGTGTGTTGTTTTTATATTAGATGTATTTGTTTTCCTATGTCTCCTAATTGAAGGAAACAAAATCCCGTGTGTCCCTCGTCGCGCACGTCTCCCCGTTCTCTCCGTTGCTGTGGGACTTCCAGTAAAAACTGGATGTTTTTGTGTAAAAACTTTACTTGTAAATAATAAATCCTGCACTTCTGGAACACGGATATTTTCTCAGACACCCCCTGTCTCAGGATCCACAGAGCCATCGGTAGCCTGCCCCGCCCTCCGCACTCCGTGTCCCAGCTGATGGAGGCTGATGCTCCATCAAGAGATTCAAGAGATTTATTTGTCACCAGTCAGTACAACAGGATGTGACATGTAGGGCTGCGTCAGTGGTGACAGGAAGAAACAAAACGCTGCTGTTCTGGTGTTACGTTATTAATTATGACTCAAGACCATGTCCCTGTCTATTCAATGGTCTGTGGGCCAGACCAGGGACCGTAGCTTGCCCATGACTGGTCTAGGAGACAGTCGAGGAGGTAGAACACAGACCTTGGGGTCCTTCTGGTATGTTGTGGTGGAAACCAGGTGGAGCAGCCGTCAGAACTACCTTCATTCTTTGGTGCATAGATTGAACAAGGTGGTGTAAACATTCCTCAGAGGTTTTGTTCCATATTGACTTTACACCATCACACAGTTGCTAAAGCTTTGTGTGCTGCACCTCCATGATGCCAAGCTCCCGTTGCACCACCTCCCAAAGCCGCTCTACTGGACTGACATGTGGTGAGGGTGGAGGGCAAGCTCCCGTTGCACCACCTCCCAAAGCCGCTCTACTGGATTGACATGTGGTGAGGGTGGAGGCCAAGCTCCCATTGCACCACCTCCCAAAACCGCTCTACTGGATTGACATGTGGTGAGGGTGGAGGCCAAGCTCCCATTGCACCACCTCCCAAAGCCGCTCTACTGGATTGACATGTGGTGAGGGTGGAGGCCAAGCTCCCATTGCACCACCTCCCAAAGCCGCTCTACTGGATTGATATGTGGTGAGGGTGGAGGCCGTTGGAGAACAGTCAACTCATCGTCATGTTGAAGAAACCACTTTGAGATGCTTTGAGCTTTGTGACGTGCTGCATTATCCTGCTGGAAGTAGCATCACAAGATGCTGCCCTGTGCTCATTATGGGATGGACATGCTCAGCAGCAACACTCAGGTACGATGTGGCCTTTAAACCATGCTCAGCTGGTACTAAGGGCCCAAAATGTGGCAAGACAATATCCCCCGCACCATTACACCACCAGCACCACCAGCACCACCAGCACCACCAGCAGCACCACCAACCTGAACCCTTGACAGCAGGCAGGATGGAGCCATGCCTTCATGTTTTTTACACCACATTCTGCTCCGACCATGTGACGGTGGCAGCTGAAATGGAGACTCATCAGACCAGGCAACGTGTTTACAATCTTCTATTCCTCCATTGTTGGTGCCTGAGTTTCCTGTTGTGAGCTGACAGGAGCAGCACCCGGTGTGGTCTTCTGCTGCTGTAGCCCATCTGCTTCAAGGTTCCACGTGTTGTGCCTTCACAGATGCTATTCTGCAAACCTTGGTTGTAACCGGTGCTTATTTGAGTGACTGTTTCCTTTCTATCGTCTGGAACCAGTCTGCCCGTTCTCCTCTGACCTCTGACCTCAACCAGGCGTTTTCGTCCACACAACTGCCGCTCACTGGATGTTTTCTCTTTTTGGGACCGTTCTCTATAAAGCCCAGAGATGGTTGTGCGTGAAAATCCCAGTAGGTCAGCAGTTTCTGAAATGCCATGCCATGTTCAAAGTCATTTAAATCCCCTTTCTTCCCCGTTCTGATGCTGGGTTTGAACCTCACCATGTCTACTTGCCTCCTGACACATGGGCGTCATCATGGCGTGTGGGCGACGTCATTGTGTGTAGGCCTCGTCATGGCACATGGGTGTCATCATGGCCCTTGGGTGTCATCATGGTGTGTAGGCTTCTTCATGGCACGTGGGTGTCGTCATGGTGTGTGGCCGTCGTCATGGCCTGTGGGCGTCGTCATGGCACGTGGGCGTCGTCATGGCATGTGGGCGTCGTCATGGCATGTGGGCGTCATCATGGCATGTGGGCGTCATCATGGCACGTGGGCGTCGTCATGGCGTGTGGGCGTCATCATGGCATGTGGGCGTCGTCATGGTGTGTAGGCGTCATCATGGCACGTGGGCGTCGTCATGGCATGTGGGCATCATCATGGCATGTGGGCGTCATCATGGCACGTGGGCGTCGTCATGGCGTGTGGGCGTCATCATGGCATGTGGGCGTCGTCATCGTGTGTAGGCATCATCATGGCACGTGGGCCTCGTCATGGCGTGTGGGCGTCATCATGGCGTGTGGGCGTTGTCATTGTGTGTAGGCTTCGTCATGGTGTGTAGGCGTCATCATGGCACGTGGGCGTCGTCATGGCGTGTGGGCGTCGTCATGGTGTGTAGGCGTCATCATGGCACGTGGGCGTCGTCATGGCACGTGGGTGTCGTCATGGCATGTGGACGTCGTCATGGCACATGGGCGTCATCATGGCACATGGGCGTCGTCATGGCGTGTGGGCGTCATCATGGCGTGTGGGCTTCGTCATGGCACATGGCCGTCGTCATGGCACGTGGGCGTGGTCATGGTGTGTGGCCGTCGTGATGGTGCATGGGCGTTGTCATGGCACACGGGCAACGTCATGGCACGTGGGCGTTGTCATGGGATGTGGGTGTCGTCATGGTGTGTGCGTTGTCAAAGCACGTGGGCGTCGTCATGGCGTGTGGACGTCGTCATTGCACATGGGCGTCGTCATGGTACATAGCGTCATCATGGCGCGTGGGCGTCGTCATGGCGTGTGGGCGGTCAGCCATATTGTATCTGCCACAATATTTTTGGCAACATGGAGGCATGTTGGTAAACTTGTCAAAACAAAATGATCCGTAGCTCGTGATATGTTGGTGAATTGTCTTCAAACTTTCTTTCCCTGCAGAGTGTTTCTAAACATGGGGCTCAGGGACCACCACAGGGTCGGGTAAGAGGTGCAGCACAACGATGAATAGTTCAACTTAACACTGTTATTATATTTAAATGAGAGAACCGTGAGGACTGGTTGGATCCTAGTTTCACTGTTATCTCTCTCACAACAGCAGAGACACATCATGCATCCACCTGTCCATCCATCCATCTGTCCATGCATCCACCCGTCCACCCGTCCATCCATCCACCCGTCCATCTCTGCCTCTCTCCCCTCTGAGTCTCTGCTCTCCAAGCGGGTCAAGGACGTCCTCCGTGTCCCTCAGGAGTCTGGACCAGTCGACCGTCCTGCAGCAAACTGGGACGGCAGAGATTTGAAGGAACAATCCATCTGCGTCTGGATGAGGTGATGAAGTATTTATAGACCATGGGCTCCACCTTCTTCATCTTCATCTTCCTCTTCAATCTCTTCTCTTCCCTGACCCTGATTGTCAGAATGCAGCGAAATGAGGCGTAAGAAAAGGCCCCTCCGCGGGGCCCCTCCGCGGGGCCGCTCAGCAGAAGAGCGCCTGACTGCGGTGACAGAAAAGATCTTTTTTAAAGTCAGAGGTGTTTCCAGTCGGACTCTGAGGAGTCGCATAACAACACGTGTTGGTTGAACGTGTTCATCTCCTGTAGAGAACTACCCAGCATGCAGCGGGACGCCCACCTCACCCAGAAAGGAGAAGACGGCTGCTCCGCCCTGTTTGGTTGTGGTTGCATCCCGGTCATGGTTAAGAGGAGGACCTGCTGGGGAACATTGTGTGACCTGATTCTCATCTGACAACTGTTGTGGTTTTCTCACCAACTGACTGAGGCTGATGGAGACAAATGTCACATGAGGCTCCACAGCATTTGACCACAGCAGAACCACGCCTACACCAGCTGGACTCCAACCTCCACCTGCTGCTGGGGAGGCGTAGAACCATTGCGGGTTCAGTCAAGAGATCACCACCATCATCAGCTCCATCCGGTTCTGGATCCTTCAACAACCACCCATCTCCACTAGTATCAGGTTCCATCTCCACCCCCCTCCACCCCCGCAGCACGCACCTCCACCCATCTCCACCAGTATCAGGCTCCATCTCCACCCCCCCCAACCCAGCATCATCCACTTCCACCCATCTCCACCCCTCTCCGCCAGTATCAGTCCTCCAGAAGGAGCTCTAACGGCCGTGGTCTCCATCACCCGCAGCCGAGAAGATCTAAAGCGCCTCTTCTTCTCCACCCTTCTTCTCCTCCACCTGTTTGATCAAGTCCGTACAGATTGAATCGTCTGTAATCACTGAACATCATCTCATCTTCATGTAAACATCCAAAGCCAACGTTTCCTCGCTGTGATCACATCCCATCGGAGGGAATTTAACCGTCGCTCTGGGATGAAGTGATATGAGTTTGAATCCCCCCGGAGCGACTTACAGCCACGTTGCAGCATCCCTCAGCGGGAGCAAACGGGGACCTGGTTTCCATGACAACGGCCAACACACGGCTCCTTTCCTTCTCCTGGCACAGAAACCCACTAAGGGCCCGTTATCCAATCGGAACGGAGGAACCACGCGACATAATTAGGACACAAGGTCCACTCCTCACCCCTTCTATGACCAGTGGAGGTGGGAAGGAAAGTAGGGAGAGAGAGACAGAGAGACAGAGAGACAGAGAGAGAGAGAGACAGACAGAGAGAGACAGAGACAGAGAGAGAGAGAGAGACAGAGAGACAGAGAGAGAGACAGTTGACGTGTCGTTGCGGTTGACGTCTCATGTGGTTGACGTGTCGATGCGGTTGACGTGTCATTGCTGTTGACGTGTTGTTGCGGTTGACGTGTCGTTGTGGTTGACGTCTCATGCGGTTGACGTGTCGTTGCGGTTGACGTCTCATGTGGTTGACGTGTCGTTGCGGTTGACGTGTCGTTGCTGTTGACGTGTTTTTGCGGTTGACGTCTCATGTGGTTGATGTGTCGATGCGGTTGACGTGTCATTGCTGTTGACGTGTTGTTGCGGTTGACGTCTCATGCGGTTATCGTGTCGTTGCGGTTGACGTCTCATGTGGTTGACGTGTCGTTGCGGTTGACGTGTCGTTGCTGTTGACGTTTTTTTGCGGTTGACGTCTCATGCGGTTGATGTGTCGTTGCGGTTGACGTGTCATTGCTGTTGACGTGTTGTTGCGGTTGACGTCTCGTTGCGGTTGACGTCTCATGCGGTTGACGTGTCATTGCGGTTGACGTGTCGTTGCGGTTGACGTGTCACTGCGGTTGATGTGTTGTTGCGGTTGATGTGTTGTTGCGGTTGATGTGTCGTTGCGGTTGACGTGTCGTTGCGGTTGACGTCTCATGCGGTTGACGTGTCGTTGCGGTTGACGTCTCATGCGGTTGACGTGTCGTTGCGGTTGACGTGTCGTTCCGGTTGACGTCTCATGCGGTTGACGTCTCGTTGCGGTTGACGTCACGTTGCGGTTGACTTCTCGTTGCGGTTGATGTCACGTTGCGGTTGACTTCTCGTTGCGGTTGATGTCACGTTGCGGTTGACTTCTCGTTGCGGTTGATGTCACGTTGCGGTTGATGTCATGTTGCGGTTGACGTCTCGTTGCGGTTGACGTCACGTTGCGGTTGACTTCTCGTTGCGGTTGACTTCTCGTTGCGGTTGACGTCACGTTGCAGTTGACTTCTCGTTGCGGTTGATGTCACGTTGCGGTTGACTTCTCGTTGCGGTTGATGTCACGTTGCGGTTGATGTCACGTTGCGGTTGACTTCTCGTTGCGGTTGATGTCACGTTGCGGTTGATGTCACGTTGTGGTTGACGTCACGTTGCCACGTCACTGAGGAGGCAGAGCCGCACACTTCCTGTGGTTGTTGTTGTTGTTTTTGTTATTGTTCCCACACAGGTGGAGCAGGGTGGGGTCGGGCGTGGTCACTGTGGAGCTTTGAGCCATTTACAAAATATTCAACTTTCAAGGTAAAGCAGTTTTCTCGGAGGAACAAATCGAAAGTAAAGAAATCCATTGTCATAGAAACATATATATTATGGGAATTCCCAAGATAACACACACACACACACACACACACACACACACACACATTGTGTGTGTGTGTGTGTGTGTGTGTATATGTGTGTGTGTATATGTGTGTGTGTATATGTGTGTGTATATGTGTGTGTGTGTGTGTGTGTGTGTAAGTGGGTCAGACTGGAACTCAGTGGACATTACCAAGTAGATGATGTGACTCCAGTGCATCACACAACCAGAGAATACAGTAAAGTACACAGAGGGTTAAAGTACACAGAGTGTTAAAGTACACAGAGGGTTAAAATACATAGAGGGTTAAGTACACAGAGGGTTAAAGTACACAGTGTGTCAAAGTACACAGAGTGTTAAAGTACACAGTGTGTCAAAGTACACAGTGTGTCAAAGTACACAGAGTGTTAAAGTAAACAGAGTGTTAAAGTACACAGTGTTAAAGTACACAGAGTGTTAAAGTACACAGAGTGTTAAAGTACACAGAGTACTAGATGCAGCACACCTTTGTTTCGGTGTCTGATCTTCATCCATTGAGGTCACACATGAGAGACCAGCTCCTCTGTTCTCTTGGTACAGTACTAACGTGGTTGTCACGGCGCCTGGGGCCCGGGGCCCAGACGGGCGGGGGGGGGGCATCCGGGCGAGGGCCAGATCGCCTCGCGTCCCACCCTCGGTCGCCACGACGACCCTGCGACGACCCACTTTAGGCTCCGCCCGGTCAGCGCTCTGCCTGTCGCTGTGCGTTATCGTCGCCACGGGAGCGGCCGGTACGCCCCCCTCACAACCAGACCATAATAAGCCAGGCACGCCGCCACTCGCTCGGCCACACAACTTCACTTATTTATTCAACCTGAATCTCATTCAAAGGGCCAATCTCCATTGATGCAAAGGCCACATTTGGCCCCCGGGCCGCAGGTTGAATAGCCTCGTTTGTACAGTCTGATTCACATCTGGGCCACGAGCTGCAGCTTCCTGTTCCACACAGCAGAACAGTACGAAGATGAACATCATCATCATCATCATCATCATCATCATCTATGAATATGATCAAATAATCAATTATTATGATTATTATGATTACAGTCATTATAATAATGATAATAACAGCATCAGGTGGTTTCTCTGCACTCAGTGTTTGTTCAGTTTTATGTGGAAATAAATAAATAAAATACATTCCAACAGCTTGGGAACAGAACCCAAGAGGAAAACTGCAGTCATTTAGTGGAAAGTTGAAATCGTTGAAGAAAGCAGAGAAAATGTCTCCTCATGGAGGCGCTGGAAGCAGGACAACAACCTTCACATCAAACTCAGAAGGATGTGAAGAACCGTAAAAGAGCTCTTCAGCTTTTTAAAAGCTCCTGGTTCAACCCTTTGACTGGGATCAGTCCCCTCCTTTAGAAAACACCACGTGCACCATCTGCCAACAACCAATCAAAACAACTGATTCACGTCCAAGTATTTCATCCTTACCGAGGAAATATTTTACTGTAACGTTCATCTCCGCTCTTCCGTTGTAGTTCCTCTGCAGCTCCAGCAGGTGGCGCCACCAGCTGATGTTACAGAGCGATACGAGGTCGTTGCTCAGAAATAAGTGAACGCTGCTGCTGCTGCTGCCGACCAATCAGAACGCAGGATTCACCGAGTTATGGAAAATAATTTTACAAGAAAATATTGAAACATCAAGAGAGAAACACAAGATGAGACTGATGAGACAGACAGAGGCAGGGAGACAGACAGACAGAGGCAGTGAGACAGACAGAGGGAAGGAGACAGACAGAGGCAGGGAGACAGACAGAGGGAGGGAGACAGACAGAGGCAGGGAGACGGACAGAGGGAGGGAGACAGACAGAGGCAGGGAGACAGACAGTAATAGTAGTAGTAGTAGTGTAGTCAAGTCAAGTCAAACTTTATTTATAAAGCACATTTCGTACCAGGGCAACACATTGTACAAAGAAATTCAATCAAAGAAAGAACATAGTTGTCAACTGGTTGTTTCATATGATGCCCCTGAAACAACAGCAACAACAGCAACAACAGCAACAACAGCAACAACAGCAACAACAGCAACAACAGCAATAAGAGCAAAGGCAACTGCAACCGCAGTAGTACTCTTGCGGGACTACAGTAGTAGCAGTATATAATTGTCATACAAGTAGTATAGTAGTGGTAGTAGTAGTAGTTTGGGTTATCTCCCAAACAGGAGCCTTTCTGTGTGGAGTTTGCATGTTCTCCCCGTGCTCACATGGGGTTTCCTCCACCTCACGTCAGTAAAAACATGCACCATCATGGTCTGACCAGCGATGGACACTTATCACCTGGTCCCCGGGCGCGTCCACGTACGCTGCCCACTGCTCCTGGCTGTGGCACCGGAGGAAGGACAAGCCAGGATGGTTCAATGCAGAGGAACCATTTCACCGGCACCATCAAGCATGTGCATGTGTGTGTGTGTGTGCAAGCATGTGTTGTGGTGTGGTGTGTGACGATTAAAGACTGTTTCTTCTGTTTCTTCTTTCTAGTAGTAGTATATAGAAGTAGTAGTAGTAGTATATAATAGTAGTGGTATATAGTAGTAGCAGTATATAGTAGTAGTAGTATAGTAGTAGTCTAGTAGTAGTAGTATATAGTAGTAGTAGAAGGATATAGTAATAGTAGTAATAGTAGTAGTCGTATAGTAGTAGTGTATTAGTTGTAGTATGATAGTATTAGTAGTACTGATTGACAGCATACTTTTTGACAGATCCTTCAGATGAACCCTGACGTCCTGGGCTGCGAAGCATGAATATGGACAAAGAGGGACATTGTGGAACATAGAGAGACATAGAGAGACATAAAGAGACAGAGTTACAGAGTTCTATAGAGTGACCTAGAGGGACATAAAGAGACATAAAGAGAGAGGTGTGTTGAATTCCCTGATCTGAACCGCAGACGGAGCAGACAGTGGGGCCCAGGTTCCTGTCTCCTGGACAGAAGAACTACCTCCCCCACCTCCCACTGCACCCACACTCATCTCTTCCCCGTGGCGTTGCTCTTTGCCGTCAACACATGACGCACGTACTAAAGTCAGCATTAGCATGAGGGCGGAGCCACGCGAGCGAAAGCAGGAGCAGAAGTTGAGCGCTGGTCGCTGCGACCGACCAATCAGAAGGCAGGATTCCACAGACACGAGACACTGATGTGACACGCTGCAGGGCATGCTAGTCACTGTGCTACGACAGACATGATACCTGGTTCCCAGGTGCGGTCAAGACAAACAGTTGGTCAGAAAAGGGTGGAGACACTGCGGGGCTGTCGTCACAATTCAAACCAATCAGATTGTGATGGGGCGGAGCCTGACGACAGGGGGCGGTGCCTGGTGCTGGTGCTCACCTGTGTTGTTCTACCGGTAACGTGCCGCTCGGAGTCCAGCGACGTGACCAACGGAGCAGAAGAACCAGTCGAATTCCGACAAGAAAAATGAGCAGAACGTTTCCCAGGAAAACAGTTGGAGCTGCTGCCACCAGACGCAGGGAGCAGGGAACAGGAAGTAAAAGTGGACGACATCCATACAACGCCCAACGAGCCACTGACCGCTCAGAGGCCTCACACTCATCCATTCGCCCGCCAGGTGTCTTGCTCAAGGACACCTCGGCAAATCTGCCGGGAGGAGCCGAGGATCCGACCGTCAACCCTCCGGTTGCCAGACGACTAGGCTTCCGCCGGAGCCACTGCCGCCCAGTAGCAGGGAGCAGGAAACAGGAAGTAGGAAGTGGTTTGGACGTACCGTCGTTGCAGAGCGGTCCTCCGAACGACGTCATGCTGCAGTCGCAGCTGAAGCCCTCCCACTGCTGCAGACACACCCCCTGGTTGGAGCACGAGTCCTCCTGGCAGGTGGTGCTGGGCCCTGCAGGAAATACTGCACTGAGGAATACTGCATGTACTGATGAATACTGCACTGAGGAATACTCCATGTGCTGAGGAATACAGCACTGAGGAATGCATGTACTGAAGTATATTTAGTATACGCTGTGTAAACCGTATATAAAGTACATATAGTATATACAGTTAATACAGTATATACTGTATAAACTGTAAATGATATATACTGCATTTAATGTATATATTGTAAATACTGTATATCTTGCATATACAGTATTTGCTGTATTTACTGTATATACTGTATGTACTGTACTACATACAGTATATACAGTATTTACTGTATATATTGCATTTGCAGTGTATACAGTATTTATTGTATATATTACATTTACAGTATATACACATTATTTACTGTATATACAGTATTTACTGTATTTACTGTGCACAAAATATATCTAGGAAAAGTACCACAATGACATTTGTTAATACATTTTTTAGTTAAAGTACAAATGTTTTTTTTACTTTGAAATGTAATGAGGTAAAAGTCTGAAGGTTGGATGTGGGTGGAGTGGAGGGTTGGAGGCAAGTGGGGGTGGGGGTGGGGGGTGGTACCGGTCAGTCAAAGCCCATCAAGGAAGCTTCTGTCGCCAAAAACAGACCCACAGACGGAAGGGATTGAGAGGAAGACGGAGGATGAAGAACGGAGTGGAGTGATAGAGGTGACGGAGGTGACGGAGATGACGGAGGTACTTTTAACAGAAAGAACTTATATCCTGTTGATGAAGTAGGAAAGCTGTTGTGGTACTTTCCCTTGAACAAGTGGAGATGTATTTGTATTGTATGGGTACTTCCTCCAGCGCTGGTTGAAGCGCGGGTGGAGCACCCACCCACCTTCACAGCCCCTCTCGATCTGGCCCACGCAGTCCAGGGCGTCGGACAGGAGGTCGGGCAGGCGGCCGTTCAGGTCCAGGGAGGCCAGGCAGCCCTGGAAACCCTCCCTGGCGTGGACCAGCTTGGGCAGGTCCTTGAACATCTCCTTGGCCACGCCCCCGATGTACAGGTCCCCTGTGGGGCGGGGACAGCCTTACTGCAGCTCTGCCCCGGTGCATTGTGGGTACAGGCACGGAACAGGCTGGAAGCCATGACAACACTGACCCCTGGTGGAGCCTTTGGTGAAAACAACACTGGAAAATGAATAGAAGCTGAAAGTAGAATTCATAAAACCCTGTATATTATTATTATTATTAATATTATTATTATGATCATTGTAATTATCGTTATCATTATTACGATAATTATTATTATAATTCTCATTATGATAATGATTATTATTATTATTATTATTATTATTATTATTATTATTATTATTATTATCATTAATATTATTATGATCATTGTAATTATCGTTATCATTATTACGATAATTATTATTATAATTCTCATTATGATAATGGTTATTATTATTATTATTATTATTATTATTATTATTATTATTGCTTTCTTGTGTGACATAGTTAATAATTTTCCCATGATTTAAATTATATCTTTATTTTTCTTCCAATTTGCTTTACACGGCAATTTTGGACGTTTCATCCATCTCTCCATCAATCTGTCTGTCCGTCTGTCTGTCTGTCTGTCTGTCTGTCTGTCTGTCTGTCTGTCTGTCTGTCTGTCTGTCTGTCTGTCTATCTGTCTGTCTGTCTGTCTGTCTGTCTGTCTGTCTGTCTGTCTGTCTGTCTGTCTCTGTCTGTCTGTCTGTCTATCTGTCTGTCTGTCTGTCTGTCTGTCTATCTATCTATCTATCTATCTATCTATCTGTCTGTCTGTCTGTCTGTCTGTCTGTCTGTCTGTCTGTCTGTCTGTCTGTCTGTCTGTCTATCTATCTATGTTTCCATCCATTCACACATCTATTATTGATACTGTGAACTATTGAATATTTCATTGAATATTGAATATCATTCATTGAACAGTGACATCACAAAGTTGATGAATCGAAGCGAGTTCCTAAAAATCCATAAAAACCTTTGATTTGATCCTTTTCACTCATTTCATCTTGTTCACGATTCTATGAATTCAACAAATGATGATTTGAAGCCGGCGGCTGCAGCAGAGGCATCACATCCTCATTCAAACAGAAGAAGAGAAGGAGAAAGCTGAGGCGCCAGGGGCCGCTCCACGCACCCTTGAGGTCCAGGTTCTTGGCCCCCGTGGTGGTCTGCGTGGTGGTCTTGGTGTCGATCTTCACCGTGTGCAGGTTGTTGGTGTCTCTGGAGACCATCACGTTGTGCCACTGGTTGTCGTTCAGCGCTTTGTTGGAGTTGCCCTTGATCAGGTGAGCGCCGTTGCCCAGGTCGGACACGTAGTGCAGGTACCTGGGGAGGAGCGGGGCGGAGTCAGCACCAGGGGCCACGCGTCCTCACCTGAGGCCACAGCACATTCGCTCATTCATAGTTTGATAAATGGAATTCGCATGAAGCGTTTGAGCAGGAAAACGAAGCAGAAACAAAACACAAGTGTGTTTATATTTTGACTATTATTTTTGCAATGACTCAATGAATGTTTGCAGTTGAATTAGACACAAGAACGTCAGTAAGATAAGATACGAACGCAGCGAGGAAATCACATGTCAATCAATAGACGATATTGACAAACTCATTAATGGAGCAGTGTTTGTACCCTAATATATATGTTGATATATTTGACCATTTCTGTTTTGTATTTTTTCATTTGTCAATTTAATTTTAATTATTAATTATTATTATATTATTATTATTATTATTATCAATACATTTTCAAACTTTTGAGCCTGTTAAGCTTTTGTTGTTTTCATGCCAGTTGTCAGTGGAGATCCTCTCTGTGACTAATGGACTCATTCAGCTTTTTAAGCCCTGACACATAAACTCTGACTGTGTCTTTGTATTTGTCGGCAGCAGTTACCGGTTTGTTCCCTTTCAGCTCAGAACACAAGACATTGTGATGAAATAATTGCTGTAAAATATATTGCAGAACATTTTGAGCCACGCTTTGTGAGTTTGTTCCGCTCCGTGCGGTGGATACGTTGGGTCGCACCCCGACCGCACTCCGACCGCACCCACTACAACCCGACCGCACCCCGACCGCACCCCGACCGCACTCCGACCGCACTCCGACCGCACCCACTACAACCCGACCGCACCCCGACCGCACCCCGACCGCACTCCGACCGCACTCCGACCGCACCCACTACAACCCGACCGCAGCCCGACCGCACCCCGACCGCAGCCCGACCGCACCCCGACCGCAGCCCGACCGCACCCCGACCGCACCCCGACCGCACCCCGACCGCACCCCGACCGCACCCCGACCGCACCCCGACCGCACCCCGACCGCACTCCGACCGCACTCCGACCGCACCCACTACAACCCGACCGCAGCCCGACCGCACCCCGACCGCAGCCCGACCGCACCCCGACCGCACCCCGACCGCACCCCGACCGCAGCCCGACCGCACCCCGGCCGCACCCAGCCGCACCCCGACCGCACCCAGCCGCACCCACTAGAACCCGACCGCACCCCAGCCGCACCCCGGCCACACCCTGACCGCACCCCAGCCGCACCCCGGCCGCACCCCGACCGCACCCCAACCACACCCCGACTCACCCTTTGACCAGCTCCACCACGATGAAGTCGTTGCCGTCGCCGCTGTTGAAGAGGATGAGGCCGTCGGAGGAGGTGGTCTTGAACTGGAAGAAGAGGTGCATGGAGTAGTAGGCCTGCAGCGCCGTCAGCGTGACGTAGCTGGAGCGCGACTTGAAGGTGACGGGGTCGGCGATGATGCTCTTGAAGCCTATCAGGGCGTTGAGCTCGCAGTAGTCGATGTCCCCGTTCTTGCAGAGGTCGATGTAGGACATGCCGTTGAAGGACAGGCTCTGCAGGTGACCCATAAAGTTGGAGGGAACCGTGGACATGAAGCGCTTCTCCGTCACGATGCCCGTCTCGATGTTGTGGAACTCCAGCTGGGTGTGGTCGCCCGCCATTTGCCCTTTGGATGGGACCAGAGTGAGGGATTGTGGGTAAATAAATACTGCATTCTGGAGCAGATCACAGCCTTCAGTAATACTACCAAACAACAACACAAGGAGGAGGTGGAGGGGGAGGTAGAGGTTGAAGAGGAGGAAGAAAAGGAGAAAGTGGAGGTGGAGGTGGAGGAGGAGGAAGAGGAAGAGGAAGAAGAGGAGGAGCTGGAGGTGGAGGAGGAGGAAGAACAGGAGGAAGTGGAGGTGGAGGTGGAAGAGGAGGAAGAGGAAGAGGAAGAAGAGGAGGAAGTGGAGGTGGAGGAGGAGGAAGAGGGAGAAGAAGAGGAAGTGGAGGTGGAGGCAGAGGTGGAGGAGGAGTGTAAGTCGTGCAGAAGTTCTGTCCGGAGGCTGTGTCAGGATCCTGCCTTGGTGCTCTCTGGCCTGTCTGGCGTCACTGCACACCTGGCCCCAGTTACTCATCTCACCACCTTGCCTGCCGGCCCCTGGGCCCCCACTCCCTGCCGGCCCCTGGGCCCCCACTCCCTGCCTTGATTCCCTGTCTGTCGACACGTTAAAGCCCTGAACCAACTCTCCAAGCCTTGTGTGTCCTGCGTTTGGCTTCACTTGACCACATCCAAACATGCTGTTTGTGTTGAGGTGGTCTAAGAACCAGGACCAGAACCAGGACCAGGACCAGGACCAGGACCAGGACCAGGACCAGGACCAGGACCAGAAACAGAACCAGGACCAGAACCAGGACCAGGACCAGAACCAAGACCAGGACCAGAACCAGAACCAGAACCAGAACCAGAACACGAACAAGAACCATGACCAGAACCAGGATCAGGACCAGGAGCAGAACCAGAACCAGAACCAGAACCAGGACCAGGACCAGGACCAGAACGAGGACCAGGACCAGAACCAAGACCAAGACCAGGACCAGAACCAAGACCAAGACCAGGACCAGAACCAGAACACGGATCAGGACCAGGAGCAGAACCACTGTTGGATCTTCATGTTGTTTGATGAATGACATTAAACTGGGTTGTAATGAGTCCTGTTCAACATCTCTGCTTCGCTGTGTCGGCGTCTTCCACTTCTGAAGGACTGGAAGGTTCTGGAAAGTTCTGGAAGGTTCTGGGAGGTTCTGGGAGGTTGTGGGAGGTTCTGGGAGGTTCGGAAGGTTCTGGGAGGTTCTGGAAGGTTCTGGAAGGTTCTGGGAGGTTGTGGGATGTTCTGATAGGTTCTGGAAGGTTGTGGGGGGTTCTGGAAGGTTTTGGAAGATTCTGGGAGGTTGTGGGAGGTTGTGGGAGGTTCTGGGAGGTGGTGGAAGGTGGTGGAAGGTGGTGGGAGGTGGTGGAAGGTGGTGGAAGGTGGTGGAAGGTGGTGGGAGGTGGTGGAAGGTGGTGGAAGGTGGTGGAAGGTGGTGGAAGGTGGTGGGAGGTGGTGGAAGGTGGTGGAAGGTGGTGGGAGGTGGTGGAAGGTGGTGGGAGGTGGTGGAAGGTGGTGGGAGGTGGTGGGAGGTGGTGGAAGGTGGTGGAAGGTGGTGGAAGGTGGTTGGAGGTGGTGGAAGGTGGTGGAAGGTGGTGGGAGGTGGTGGAAGGTGGTGGAAGGTGGTGGAAGGTGGTGGAAGGTGGTGGGAGGTGGTGGAAGGTGGTGGAAGGTGGTGGAAGGTGGTGGGAGGTGGTGGAAGGTGGTGGGAGGTGGTGGAAGGTGGTGGAAGGTGGTGGGAGGTGGTGGAAGGTGGTGGAAGGTGGTGGAAGGTGGTGGAAGGCCTACCTTCAGCCGGCAGCAGATCATCCACCGTCAGCGTCAGACTCTTCCCTCTCCTGAACACTCGCACCGTGTGCCACTCGTTGTCGTTCAGGTTCTGACCCAAAAAGATCGTCTCCGGACCTTTACCTGCAAGACAGTCCACAGCAGTTACACACACACACACACACACACACCACATGCACACACACACACACACCACATGCACACACACACACACACACCACACACACACACACCACACACACACACACCACATGCACACACACACACCACACACACACACACACACACACACACACACCACATGCACACACACACACACACAACACATGCACACACACACCACATGCACACACACACACACACACACACCACACACACACACACCACATGCACACACACACACACACAAACACCACATGCACACACACACACACCACATGCACACACACACACACACACAAACACCACATGCACACACACACACACCACATGCACACACACACAACACATGCACACACACCACATGCACACACACACACACACACACCACATGCACACACACACACACACACCACATGCACACACACACACACACACCACATGCACACACACAACACATGCACACACACACACACACACACACCACATGCACACACACACACACACACACACACACACCACACGCACACACACACACACCACATGCACACACACACACACCACATGCACACACACAAACACCACATGCACACACACAAACACCACATGCACACACACACACACCACACACACACACACCACACGCACACACACACACACCACATGCACACACACACACACCACATGCACACACACACACACCACATGCACACACACACACACCACACACACACACACCACATGCACACACACAAACACCACATGCACACACACACACACCACATGCACACACACACACACACACACCACACACACACACACACCACATGCACACACACACACACCACATGCACACACACACACACACCACATGCACACACACACACACCACACACACACACACCACATGCACACACACAAACACCACATGCACACACACACACACCACATGCACACACACACACACCACATGCACACACACACACACACACACCACACACACACACACACCACATGCACACACACACACACCACATGCACACACACACACACACACACCACACACACACACACACACCACACACACACACACCACACACACACACACCACATGCACACACACACACACACACACCACACACACACACACCACATGCACACACACACACACCACATGCACACACCACACACACCTCATGCACACACACACACACAGCCCCAGACAGACAGAACAAAAATATCATTGAATTAAGTACGGCAGTAAATTACTTTAATATTAGTAAATAGTAGTAAAGTATGGCAGTAAATTACTTTAATATTAGTACATAGTAGTAAAGTATGGCAGTAAATTACTTTAATATTAGTACATAGTAGTAAAGTATGGCAGTAAATTACTTTAATATTAGTACATAGTAGTAAAGTATGGCAGTAAATTACTTTAATATTAGTACATAGTAGTAAAGTATGGCAGTAAATTACTTTAATATTAGTACATAGTAGTAAAGTACGGCAGTAAATTACTTTAATATTAGTTCATAGTAGTAAAGTATGGCAGTAAATTACTTTAATATTAGTATATAGTAGTAAAGTATGGCAGTAAATGACTTTAATATTAGTACATAGTAGTAAAGTACGGCAGTACATTACTTTAATATTAGTACATAGTAGTAAAGTACGGCAGTACATTACTTTAATATTAGTACATAGTAGTAAAGTATGGCAGTAAATGACTTTAATATTAGTACATAGTAGTAAAGTATGGCAGTAAATGACTTTAATATTAGTTCATAGTAGTAAAGTATGGCAGTAAATTACTTTAATATTAGTACATAGTAGTAAAGTACGGCAGTAAATTACTTTAATATTAGTTCATAGTAGTAAAGTATGGCAGTAAATTACTTTAATATTAATAAATAGTAGTAAAGTATGACAGTAAATTACTTTAATATTAGTACATAGTAGTAAAGTATGGCAGTAAATTTAATGACTTTAATATTAGTTCATAGTAGTAAAGTATGGCAGTAAATTACTTTAATATTAGTACATAGTAGTAAAGTATGGCAGTAAATTACTTTAATATTAGTACATAGTAGTAAAGTACGGCAGTAAATTACTTTAATATTAGTTCATAGTAGTAAAGTATGGCAGTAAATTACTTTAATATTAGTACATAGTAGTAAAGTATGGCAGTAAATTACTTTAATATTAATAAATAGTAGTAAAGTATGACAGTAAATTACTTTAATATTAGTACATAGTAGTAAAGTATGGCAGTAAATTACTTTAATATTAGTACATAGTAGTAAAGTACGGCAGTAAATTACTTTAATATTAGTTCATAGTAGTAAAGTATGGCAGTAAATTACTTTAATATTAGTAAATAGTAGTAAAGTATGGCAGTAAATGATTTTAATATTAGTTCATAGTAGTAAAGTATGGCAGTAAATTACTTTAATATTAGTAAATAGTAGTAAAGTATGGCAGTAAATGACTTTAATATTAGTACATAGTAGTAAAGTATGGCAGTAAATTACTTTAATATTAGTACATTATAGTAAAGTAGGGCAGTAAATGACTTTAATATTAGTTCATAGTAGTAAAGTATGGCAGTAAATTACTTTAATATTAGTACATAGTAGTAAAGTATGGCAGTAAATTACTTTAATATTTGTACATAGTAGTAAAGTATGGCAGTAAATTACTTTAATATTAGTACATAGTAGTAAAGTACGGCAGTAAATTACTTTAATATTAGTTCATAGTAGTAAAGTATGGCAGTAAATTACTTTAATATTAGTTCATAGTAGTAAAGTATGGCAGTAAATTACTTTAATATTAGTACATAGTAGTAAAGTACGGCAGTAAATGACTTTAATATTAGTTCATAGTAGTAAAGTATGGCAGTAAATTACTTTAATATTAGTACATAGTAGTAAAGTATGGCAGTAAATTACTTTAATATTTGTACATAGTAGTAAAGTATGGCAGTAAATTACTTTAATATTAGTACATAGTAGTAAAGTACGGCAGTAAATTACTTTAATATTAGTTCATAGTAGTAAAGTATGGCAGTAAATTACTTTAATATTAGTTCATAGTAGTAAAGTATGGCAGTAAATTACTTTAATATTAGTACATAGTAGTAAAGTACGGCAGTAAATTACTTTAATATTAGTTCATAGTAGTAAAGTATGGCAGTAAATTACTTTAATATTAGTTCATAGTAGTAAAGTATGGCAGTAAATGACTTTAATATTAGTAAATGGTTGTAAAGTATGGCAGTAAATTACTTTAATATTAGTTCATAGTAGTAAAGTATGGCAGTAAATTACTTTAATATGAGTACATAGTAGTAAAGTATGGCAGTAAATGACTTTAATATTAGTACATAGTAGTAAAGTATGGCAGTAAATTACTTTAATATTAGTACATAGTAGTAAAGTACGGCAGTAAATTACTTTAATATTAGTACATAGTAGTAAAGTATGGCAGTAAATTACTTTAATATTAGTACATAGTAGTAAAGTATGGCAGTAAATTACTTTAATATTAGTACATAGTAGTAAAGTACGGCAGTAAATTACTTTAATATTAGTTCATAGTAGTAAAGTATGGCAGTAAATTACTTTAATATTAGTTCATAGTAGTAAAGTATGGCAGTAAATGACTTTAATATTACTAAATGGTAGTAAAGTATGGCAGTAAATTACTTTAATATTAGTTCATAGTAGTAAAGTATGGCAGTAAATTACTTTAATATTAGTACATAGTAGTAAAGTATGGCAGTAAATGACTTTAATATTAGTACATAGTAGTAAAGTATGGCAGTAAATTACTTTAATATTAGTAAATAGTAGTAAAGTATGGCAGTAAATGACTTTAATATTAGTAAATAGTAGTAAAGTATGGCAGTAAATGACTTTAATATTAGTAAATAGTAGTAAAGTATGGCAGTAAATGACTTTAATATTAGTAAATAGTAGTAAAGTATGGCAGTAAATTACTTTAATATTAGTTCATAGTAGTAAAGTATGGCAGTAAATGACTTTAATATTAGTACATAGTAGTAAAGTACGGCAGTAAATGACTTTAATATTAGTAAATAGTAGTAAAGTATGGCAGTAAATTACTTTAATATTAGTACATAGTAGTAAAGTATGGCAGTAAATTATGGCAGTAAATTTAATGACTTTAATATTAGTACATAGTAGTAAAGTATGGCAGTAAATTACTTTAATATTAGTTCATAGTAGTAAAGTATGGCAGTAAATTACTTTAATATTAGTTCATAGTAGTAAAGTATGGCAGTAAATTACTTTAATATTAGTACATAGTAGTAAAGTATGGCAGTAAATGACTTTAATATTAGTACATAGTAGTAAAGTATGGCAGTAAATTACTTTAATATTAGTAAATAGTAGTAAAGTATGGCAGTAAATTACTTTAATATTAGTACATAGTAGTAAAGTATGGCAGTAAATGACTTTAATATTAGTACATAGTAGTAAAGTACGGCAGTAAATGACTTTAATATTAGTAAATAGTAGTAAAGTATGGCAGTAAATTACTTTAATATTAGTACATAGTAGTAAAGTATGGCAGTAAATTATGGCAGTAAATTTAATGACTTTAATATTAGTACATAGTAGTAAAGTATGGCAGTAAATTACTTTAATATTAGTTCATAGTAGTAAAGTATGGCAGTAAATTACTTTAATATTAGTTCATAGTAGTAAAGTATGGCAGTAAATTACTTTAATATTAGTACATAGTAGTAAAGTATGGCAGTAAATGACTTTAATATTAGTACATAGTAGTAAAGTATGGCAGTAAATTACTTTAATATTAGTAAATAGTAGTAAAGTATGGCAGTAAATTACTTTAATATTAGTACATAGGAGTAAAGTATGGCAGTAAATGACTTTAATATTAATAAATAGTAGTAAAGTATGGCATTAAATTACTTTAATATTAGTACATAGTAGTAAAGTATGGCAGTAAATTACTTTAATATTAGTAAATAGTAGTAAAGTATGACAGTAAATTACTTTAATATTAGTACATTATAGTAAAGTAGGGCAGAAAATTACTTTAATATTAGAACATAGTAGTAAAGTATGGCAGTAAATGATTTTAATATTGGTAAATAGTAGTTAAATTTGGCAGTATATTACTTTAATATTTGTACATAGTAGTAAAGTATGGCAGTAAATGATTTTAATATTAGTTCATAGTAGTAACGTATGGCAGTAAATTACTTTAATATTAGTAAATAGTAGTAAAGTATGGCAGTAAATGATTTTAATATTAGTTAATAGTAGTAAAGTATGGCAGTAAATGACTTTAATATTAGTAAATAGTAGTAAAGTATGGCAGTAAATTACTTTAATATTAGTAAATAGTAGTAAAGTATGGCAGTAAATGACTTTAAGATTAGTAAATAGTAGTAAAGTATGGCAGTAAATTACTTTAATATTAGTACATAGTAGTAAAGTACGGCAGTAAATGACTTTAATATTAGTACATAGTAGTAAAGTATGGTAGTAAATTACTTTAATATTAGTAAATAGTAGTAAAGTATGGCAGTAAATTATGGCAGTAAATTTAATGACTTTAATATTAGTACATAGTAGTAAAGTATGGCAGTAAATGACTTTAATATTAGTACATAGTAGTAAAGTATGGCAGTAAATTACTTTAATATTAGTACATAGTAGTAAAGTATGGCAGTAAATTATGGCAGTAAATTTAATGACTTTAATATTAGTACATAGTAGTAAAGTATGGCAGTAAATTACTTTAATATTAGTTCATAGTAGTAAAGTATGGCAGTTAATTACTTTAATATTAATAAATAGTAGTAAAGTATGGCAGTAAATTACTTTAATATTAGTTCATAGTAGTAAAGTATGGCAGTAAATTACTTTAATATTAGTTCATAGTAGTAAAGTATGGCAGTAAAGTACTTTAATATTAGTACATAGTAGTAAAGTATGGCAGTAAATTACTTTAATATTAGTACATAGTAGTAAAGTACGGCAGTAAAGTACTTTAATATTAGTACATAGTAGTAAAGTATGGCAGTAAATTACTTTAATATTAGTACATAGTAGTAAAGTACGGCAGTAAATTACTTTAATATTAGTACATAGTAGTAAAGTATGGCAGTAAATGACTTTAATATTAGTACATAGTAGTAAAGTATGGCAGTAAATGACTTTAATATTAGTAAATAGTAGTAAAGTATGGCAGTAAATTACTTTAATATTAGTAAATAGTAGTAAAGTATGGCAGTAAATTACTTTAATATTAGTACATAGTAGTAAAGTATGGCAGTAAATGACTTTAATATTAATAAATAGTAGTAAAGTATGGCATTAAATTACTTTAATATTAGTACATAGTAGTAAAGTATGGCAGTAAATTACTTTAATATTAGTAAATAGTAGTAAAGTATGACAGTAAATTACTTTAATATTAGTACATTGTAGTAAAGTAGGGCAGAAAATTACTTTAATATTAGTACATAGTAGTAAAGTATGGCAGTAAATGATTTTAATATTGGTAAATAGTAGTTAAATTTGGCAGTATATTACTTTAATATTTGTACATAGTAGTAAAGTATGGCAGTAAATTACTTTAATATTAGTAAATAGTAGTAAAGTATGGCAGTAAATGATTTAATTATTTTAGTTAATAGTAGTAAAGTATGGCAGTAAATTACTTTAATATTAGTAAATAGTATTAAAGTATGGCAGTAAATTACTTTAATATTAGTATATAGTAGTAAAGTATGGCAGTAAATGACTTTAATATTAGTAAATAGTAGTAAAGTATGGCAGTAAATGACTTTAATATTAGTAAATAGTAGTAAAGTATGGCAGTAAATTACTTTAATATTAGTACATAGTAGTAAAGTATGGCAGTAAATTACTTTAATATTAGTAAATAGTATTAAAGTATGGTAGTAAATTACTTTAATATTAGTACATAGTAGTAAAGTATGGCAGTAAAGTACTTTAATATTAGTAAATAGTAGTAAAGTATGGCAGTAAATTACTTTAATATTAGTACATAGTAGTAAAGTACGGCAGTAAATGACTTTAATATTAGTACATAGTAGTAAAGTATGGTAGTAAATTACTTTAATATTAGTACATAGTAGTAAAGTATGGCAGTAAATTATGGCAGTAAATTTAATGACTTTAATATTAGTACATAGTAGTAAAGTATGGCAGTAAATTACTTTAATATTAGTACATAGTAGTAAGGTATGGCAGTAAATTACTTTAATATTAGTTCATAGTAGTAAAGTATGGCAGTAAATTACTTTAATATTAGTTCATAGTAGTAAAGTATGGCAGTAAATTACTTTAATATTAGTACATAGTAGTAAAGTATGGCAGTAAATGACTTTAATATTAGTACATAGTAGTTAAGTATGGCAGTAAATTACTTTAATATTAGTAAATAGTAGTAAAGTATGGCAGTAAATTACTTTAATATTAGTAAATAGTAGTAAAGTATGGCAGTAAATTACTTTAATATTAGTACATAGTAGTAAAGTATGGCAGTAAATTACTTTAATATTAATAAATAGTAGTAAAGTATGGCATTAAATTACTTTAATATTAGTACATAGTAGTAAAGTATGGCAGTAAATTACTTTAATATTAGTAAATAGTAGTAAAGTATGACAGTAAATTACTTTAATATTAGTACATCATAGTAAAGTATGGCAGTAAATTACTTTAATATTAGTACATAGTAGTAAAGTATGGCAGTAAATGATTTTAATATTGGTAAATAGTAGTAACATTTGGCAGAAAATTACTTTAATATTAGTACATAGTAATAAAGTATGGCAGTAAATTACTTTAATATTAGTACATAGTAATAAAGTATGGCAGTAAATGATTTTAATATTGGTAAATAGTAGTTAAATTTGGCAGAAAATTACTTTAATATTAGTACATAGTAGTAAAGTATGGCAGTAAATGATTTTAATATTAGTATATAGTAGTAAAGTATGACAGTAAATTACTTTAATATTAGTACATTATAGTAAAGTATGGCAGTAAATTACTTTAATATTAGTACATAGTAGTAAAGTATGGCAGTAAATGATTTTAATATTGGTAAATAGTAGTAACATTTGGCAGAAAATTACTTTAATATTAGTACATAGTAGTAAAGTACGGCAGTAAATGACTTTAATATTAGTACATAGTAGTAAAGTATGGCAGTAAATAACTTTAATATTAGTACATAGTAGTAAAGTACGGCAGTAAAGTACTTTAATATTAGTACATAGTAGTAAAGTACGGCAGTAAATGTGATTTTGTGGTGATGACAGTGGAGGGGACTCCTCAGTGTGGATGTTTGCTGTGGTTCTCTTTGTTTCCACTGGGGGGCAGCAGAGCTGCAGCTCAGTCCTAGCAGCACGTTTCACTCAGGGAGGAAATACAGAATGTGATGGAATCAGCAGCAGGAAGCATCGGCAGCACCTCTCACGCTGCTCCACAAACAGCGTTTCAGCACAAGAACCCAGCCACACCCAGACACCTTCATTGTGAAAGCCGCCCCGGAGTTCTGGATCAGGACCGGGTCGCACCCAGACGGGTCGGGCTCTCCATATGTTCAGCCCCGGGAGCCTGTCTGACCCAGGTCTGACGCTCTACCGTCCCTGGAGGCGCCGAGGACCCAGCGCAGGACGCTCTTCCGTCGGGCGCTGAGGCTCCACAGATCTTCAAAGCACCGTGTATGCAGATCGGAGCGGGAGGCGCTGTTCTCAGACGGGCCGGAGGGGAGATAAGGAAAGAGATGTGACATTATGGGATGGAGCTAAACTTTAAAGGACGCTTGATCCTTGCCTTCCATCACTCGTCTCCACCGCTCTACAAGAGGAAGGAGGGTTAGGGAGGCCTGGACCCGGATCTGAACTTGGACCAGGGGCCCGGACCAATACCTGGACCTAGACCGGGGGCCTGGTCTGCGGGGCTGGAACCAGGACCGGGGCCTGGACCAAGACCTGGACCGGGGCCTGGTCCTGCAGGGCCAGGACCAAGGTCCAGACCTCCAGACTGCGAGCGTCTTCCGGTGCACAGTGCTCTCCAGAGGTCTTAAGGTCCAGAGGTGGCCCTGAACCTGACCACGTGAGGCCAGCTCTGCCGTGGAACACCGCGTGATCACAGGGGAGCGGCAGAGAGCAGGTGCACGCCGCTCTATCTGAGGTGACTGAGCAGTGACCTCCACCCGCCTGGCTGCCACCGGACCTGGGGGAGTGTGGAGCCGTGGTCCAGACCAGGAGATGTGATTATCCAGTCAATCGGCTCTGTCTGGCTGGATGAAAGCTGCACCCGGGGCGACCGGGCCCAGGTGAGGCAGGGCCGGTCCATTACCGCTGGATTACCGTCCACGGACGTCAAAGCCCGCCCACGTGCACGGGGCGGGTTAGCGCCGCGTCCGCAGAGCGACGGGTGGAATCAATGCGTCGCTAATTGAAAACTCGATGTGAAAATACTGAAACGCTAAGAGGTGACAGGAAGTTAAAAAGTGCAAATGATGACGATCGATTCCGGGACAGTATTCCATGTTATTAACATCGATCTTTAGAGTCTGTTGTCACGGTGACTGACTCCAAGCGCTTTTTAAAAAGCCTCCAATCACACGGCAGCTCATCCTGAACGAGAGCTTCCTGCTCTGATGCCGGAAGGTCCGACAGCACCACACGCCTGGAGGGAAAGAGCAGACCCTGGACCAGCACCGCCCTCAGCTCCAGGTTCCTCCGTCAGATATCCTCAGTCCGGAGGTTTTGCTCGGTGTCGCTCGGCTTCTGCTAGCCACATCCCCTCAGGGGCCCCGGGGAGCCTCGGCCCCTCAAAGGCAGCGAAGTGTTGCCACAGTAATTAACAGGACAAGACGGGAAGAAGAAACATCTCTTCCTGCAGAGAGGTTCTTCTGGTTCTTCTGGTTCTTCTGGTTCTTCTGGTTCCTCCGGTTCCTCCGGTTCTTCACGCTGAAGGAGGACAAACATCTCCGCTGGTGTGTTCCCACATGTGGAGCGACCCAGTTCTGACCAGATGCTCCGTGGTGGGGACGGAACACATCAGCTGTGGCACAACACATTCAACACTGCATGGTTCATGAAGAAGCCTTTTGTTTTGTAGAAGCGTCTTCACATTACTACAGCAATACCACGTAGTACTACAGTACAACAGTACAACAGCACCACAACACCACAGTACCCCAGCACCACAGTACTACAGGACTGCAGTACCACAGCACCATAGTACACATTATTACAGCACCACAGAACCACAGTACCACAGTACCGCAGTACCATAGCACCACAATACCACAGTACTACAGTACCACAGTACAACAGCACCACAACACCACAGTACCCCAGCACCACAGTACTACAGTACTGCAGTACCACAGCACCATAGTACACAGTATTACAGCACCACAGAACCACAGTACCACAGTACCGCAGTACCATAGCACCAGAATACCACAGTACTACAGTACCGCAGTATTACAGTAGCACAGCACCAGGAGCGGTGGGCGTGGTTCCTCCCAGGCGCTAGTGGCTGCTTTGACCTGGATCTGTCCACGTCGTCCTCACATGAAACAACATGAAGGTTCATCTGGAGGAACATCTTCCATCCCCATATAATAATACAGAATAATACTACAGAATAATAGTACAGTATAATAATACAGAAAAAAATAGAGAATGATAATACTATGTAACAGGGAGTCGATCCGCTTCCAGGAAGTGGTGACATGAGGAACCAGCTCCACATCCGTCCAAACAAACAACAACATTTCAACTCCACAGTAGGCATCAGAGGCACGGCGGCCATTTACACACACACACATCAACATATACTCACACACA
>NC_137202.1:30430614-30455614 GCF_960531495.2 Zeus faber
CCGCCCCGCCCAATCAGCATCATTCACAGCTCATGTTCAGTGTTGGAAGACCAATCTGTTCTCTAACCCTTAAATGTTTTTCAAGGGCGTCAGTTGCCGGTTGGGGGTCGGGCGGAGACCGAGGTGCGTTCGCTGGGATCCGTTCCTTCTCTTGTAGCTCACCAGCTGATGGGCCGCTCTGCCCCCGGTGGTCAGCACAGGGAGCGCAGGCCGCTTTCTCTTCCTCTACCATCTCTTAATGAAGGGCGGAGCTGTCACGTCTGTGCTCTCCACCCTTCCTTCTTTTCAGCCGCTTTTTCTATGACCTCTGCAGATAATTATAGCTGAGTGGGCAGAAAGTAGCTGCACCTTCACTGTGACAGTTTGCACTTTGGTTTTGATGCTCTGAGAGGAACCTCCACCCAGACGCTCGCACCGTCAGCCCCACCTGCCATGCGTCGTCAACCGCAGCAGGAAGTGGAAGCAAACCGCCTGAGAGCGACACCGTACCGCCGCAGGGAACGCTCGGGCGTAGGCTGTCGGTGGACGGAGGGAAGGGAGGCGGACGCTCCGACCGGGAGCAGCTCGGCTTTAGTCGCAGGTCATTGGTCCTGAATGAGCGGATTCATATTTCACACGGTTGAATTTGTTGTTGTTTGCTCACTGATGCACGTTCATGAGGAACGCACACGGAAAGGGAGCTTTAATTGACCTCAGGAGATCAGAGTCCTACCCAGAATGCACCGGGAGGATGCTCGCTGTGTGTGGGTGGTGCCGTTTCCCCGGACGTTATGACAGAAAATGGACACGGTCTGACGAGTCTACGTAACGCTTTTAATCTGAAGTCCCTTCAGGATGTGAACACGATGCGGGGGTAACGTTTCACATGGGCGGGGCTAACGTTTCAGATGGGCGGGGCTCACGTTTCGGATGGGCGGGGCTCACGTTTCGGATGGGCGCGGCTCACGTTTCGGATGGGCGGGGCTCACGTTTCGGATGGGCAGGGCTAACGTTTCGGATGGGCGGGGCTAACGTTTCGGGTGGGCGGGGCTAACAGGTTAGATGTGCAGCGTTAACGGGTCCGATGGGTGAGTCTAATGAATCAGATGGGTGGGGCTAATGGGTGTGGTGAGCGGGGCTAACGGGTCAAATGGGTGCTGCTAACGGGTCGGTGGGTGGAGAGCGTTCCCTGCTGGCGAGCGGCTGAGGTGCGCTCATCTGGCAGCGAACAGCGTCGCAGACTCTGCCATTGAAAGTCTAAGAATCTCCTTCTATTCAACACAGCAGCATCAGGGGGCAACTGCCAAGCTCAGTTATAGTTCCAAATTCATGAATTGGTCCTTATGTGTATTTCTATGTGCGTATATGTGTGTATTTCTATGTGCGTATATGTGTGTATTTCTATGTGCATATATGTGTGTATTTCTATGTGCGTATATGTGTGTATTTCTATGTGTGGATATGTGTGTGTGTGCCGCCATTGAGCACCAGATGAACCTTCCTCTAACTCCCTGCCTCCTGCTGGGGCCAGCACAACGATCGCCCCCCCGCTGGGGGCAACGTTACCTAGGTTGACGGTGAGGCGGACGCGGCCGGCCTCCAGCTCCAGTCGCAGCGTGTCGGCAGAGTTGCGTGACGTCGTCGCCATCAAGACGCCGTACGCTCGCTGCGAGCGGAAACGCAGCGACACGTCCTCGGCCTCCGTGTGCATCACCAGCGGCAGCTGGATCTTCATGAACTTACTGCCGTCGTAGCTGAGCACCGTGGCATCTGCGCAGAAACACACCACGAGTCAAAAGGAAACAGCCTGACAAACGCAATCAGCTCTGAACGCGGCGCTGCATAGTTTCTATATATATGCACATAATTTTGCATTTTGAACCTTAACGACGCCATTTATTCGACATATAATTCTCATTAGGCGGAAGCCTAGGAAGCATACATATTCATCCATTGGTTGCATCCAAAGAAAGCTTGTCACGGTAATAGGTCTGCAGCAGAGATGCAGGAACACGGCGCTTCATCACACTAACAATATTAGAAAACAGTTAACATGTCAAATCTACTGTATTTACACAGTCCTCTCCAGTCGCAAAGTGCTTCACTATTAAATGAAAACGTATAGAAGTAGTCACATACAAATCCCATACAGACACAATACAAAGACAGAAATTGGACCAGGAAATGGAAGAAACAAGATCGTGTCAGAAACGTAATTCGTAAACGTAAAAATGATGTATCATTTTTGGGATAATACTGATCCGTCCAAAGTTATCAGCTTTTTCAGTGTTTAACTGCATTTCCTCCTTCATGGAAAATGAAAAATATGCAGGTAACGGGTCATTGCACAGTGGTAAGAAATGCATTGAAATCAGCTGCTAAACTGCCCAGGTGGGAGCATGCACAAAGAAAACAGAATGGGGCCCAGAATGGAGCCTTGGGGAACACCACAGGACAAGTGCTGAGTAACAGCCATTAGAGATACGAGGAGCTCAACGATCTCCCTTCCTAAGGTAAAACAAAGAAAGTAAAGCAAAACCCAGAAAGAAAACATTCTGTGCAGGGAGAGAGAGAGAGAGAGCACAACGATGCGTTTGGAAACCTACCAAAAAAGAATGACTGCTTCAGAGACGTACATATACGACAGGGGTCAGGAACCTTTTTGGCTGGAAGAGCCATAAAAGCCAAATATTTCTAAATGTATTTCCTTGTGAGCCATATAATATTTAATAACACTGAATGCAACTTAATGCATTCTTTAAGTAAGACATACGTTTTTAACCTATAACACATCTCTGAGTACTTTAAAAATCACTATATATACTACATTTCTCTTTATTCTTCTTAATAATATTGTTGTAATACTGCAGCTAACCAGTAATAGATGAATAATTTTTAGCATGGATGTGACTTGTGGTGCTGCCTGGTTTTGCTGGTGGCCTTGTCGTCTGCTTTGTACGTAGTGAGGTGGAGCTTCATGCTGCCCTGAGGCTCCATCAGTGGCCATGTGGGCGCACCACGGCCAGGAAGACTCCGTCTCCCTCCCTAAAGCTCCACCTGTGGCAGAGACTCCCACAGGTGGAGCCTGAGCAGAGACCCGGGAGGGGCAGGGCCCCGAGTAAAAGGCCCCGGAGTCTTTCTGGGGTCCGCAGCCGGTGTTTGACTACACCCCTTTGTCCGCCACATTTATATTTTGAATTTTATTTTCAAAGTTGTAATTTCTCTGACCTGTTTTACTGATATAGGAGATGTGTGTTATTACTTACAATTAAGTACAAATAATTGTATTATTACTTATTCTAACGGTGATGCTCCTACTATTATTATTATTATTATCATTATTATTATTATTATTTTTAATAAAAATAATAATAATAATAATAATAATAATAATAATAACTAGTACAACTACTACTGATCAGTGATGGATTTTCCTTCTGACCTCTCTACTGCGCGGCTCCTTGGAATGTTAGCCCATAAAATGTACCAGTATTAGCATACTAATGGGTTGATATGATGTCCCTTTTAAAGCATTAGCCTCCCTTCAGTCCCCTCAGTTGTACACATAGCACCTCAGTCACAGGAATTAGGGATTAGAGATTAATTAATTAGGAATTAATGAATGAAATCATTTTGAAATGTTGTGTTGCAAGGGTAGTTTTATTTGCACGCTCATGTTAACATACAGATGTACCAGTGAATCGTCTCCAAGTGCATGCTGGGTAATTCACGCTGCGTCATCAACAACTGCCAAAAAAATCAGTACGTCTTCATCCATCGCCCGTCGACACTTTCCCACTCTTCCCGTCACCGAGCGCTCGTTCCCCAAAATGAAACAAATAAATGATCTGAGCAGCACAAAGGGACAGGATGGAGCGAGAGGTCGGTCATGTGGTCAAATGAAAACGAGTGGGTGGAGAAGTTGGACGTAGAGCGCATTGTGGACGACCTGACAGATATATATATATATATGTATAATACATATATAATATATATAAATAGTATTTGAAATATGAATCCAGTCAGATCAATGAGCAGAAACATCACAGTGTCAGATGGAGCCGGCTTGTGCTCCGTCACAGTTTCTCCGCTTTGTAATTATGCGGTGTTGTCACATGAATAAACCTGCAGCGTTTGGATCCAATGGACGGATCAGAAATGAATCACAATCGCAGCAAATTGGTGATTGTTGTGTTTCATCCAAGCTGTGGACGCACGACTGTCCAAGCCAAAATAAATAAGAAATGACGAAATAGAAATGAAATATGAAGAGTGACGTGTGAGGGAATCATTATCTCACAGCGAGCGAGCACCTGTCAGGAAGCAAGGAGTCAGGCTGCTTCATTTCAGAATGAGGGTGGAGGCGGAGGGAGGGTGGAGGCGTCTGTCCGTTCAATTTCTGTTCTGTAAAACATGAGACGCTTGCTTTCTGTTTCCTGTTCCTTGAAACTGAACTTTCCTGCTGTAAATACACTCGGCCGGTCGAGGACAAGATGTCGCTCCGGACGCAAACAAGCATGTTGTCGTTGAGGGAGATGTAAGAACAACTAGAAGGAGCAGAGAGCGAAGAGCAGGGACTCCAGAGAGAAGTAACTGGTCAGAGCTCCATGATGAGAGGAAGAGATGAGGGAAACTGGTCCGGGTGGAGGCGAGCAGGTCCTCAGCCGCTGCTCCCAAGCACCGGGAGGAGGAAACGGCCCAAACCATCTCCAGCACCATCAGCGGCACCAGAAGCCCCAGAAGAAGACATCAACAGGCCACCCGGGGACGGTCGCCATGACGACCATCAGACCGGACACCATCTTTCCGTCAGAACTGACGAAGCTGCGGCTCCCTTCTCCCGAGGAGGACCGGGTGGAGGAGGCCAAGTACGAGGACCTGCCCTGTGCGCTATTGCGGCTCCGCAGGCCGGTCCCTCAGCAAGACCGAGCACCGTGGGTGGACCACAGGAGTGTGAACGAGTCACCTGGCCTAGATGCACCCCCTGCCCCCTCCCTACTCCTTCCACGTATGTTCATCGTTCATATTAACATGTATGGTAATCGTTCATAATAACACGTATGTTCATCGTTCATAATAACATGTATGTTCATCGTTCATCAAAACATGTATGTTCATCGTTCATAATAACATGTATGTTCATCGTTCATCAAAACATGTATGTTCATCGTTCATAATAACATATATGTTCATCGTTCATCATAACACGTATGGTCATCATTCATGATAACATGTATGTTCACCGTTCATCATAACATGTATGTCACCGTTCATAATAACATGTATGTTCATCGTTCATCAAAACATGTATGTTCATCGTTCATAATAACATGTATGTTCATCGTTCATAATAACATGTATGGTCATCGTTCGTCATAACATGTATGCTCATCGTTCATAATAACATGTATGTTCATCGTTTATAATAATATCGCTCTAGCTCCAGAACCAAGGGATCAACAAGAGTACAAGAAAACATCCTTAAATGTTGAAATAACAGATACCGTGTGTGTGTGTGTGTGTGTGTGTGTGTGTGTGTGTGTGTGTGTGTGTGTGTGTGTGTGTGCGTATATGGTTGTTTGCAAATGTGTTGACGGGTGTTTGCTCAGCTGTGTGTGCGTGTTTACATGTACGTGCAGCGTGTGTATTTGCAGATGGATTGCAGCATCATCTTGGATCAGTGTTTATTGATCTGCTGTGTTCTGAGAGGTCCATCTTCCGCACACGCTCTGCACACGCTCTGCACACGCTCTGAAAACGCTTTGCGCACACTGTGAACACATTGAGAACACGTTCTGCAAACACACTGTACATGCTCTGCACACCCTCTGCAAACGCTCTGCACACGCTCCGCCAAGGCTCCATATGTCATCCCTGAATACACGCGTGTGCACGAGGCGCCACTGCCTCCTTACGCCACAAGACTAATATTTGGGCTAATTAGCGATGGGAGGGATGTGGAGGCAGCAGGTTTGGGGGAAAAGCGCTCGTTGTGCTTCATTAAAAACCTCTGAAAATAGGACAAGGAGCCTCCTTCTCCTTCTCCTTCCCCCGGCATCCTCCAGATGCAGGGGCTGCATTCCGCCACCGGGGGCGCACCACACGTGGGTCAGCCAGGGCAGGATGATTATTTTAAAAGCCGCGTGCGGTCCAGATGCCTCCCCACCCAGACCCTGTCTAGATGCCTCCCCACCCAGACCCTGTCTAGATGCCTCCCCACCCAGACCCTGTCTAGATGCCTCCCCACCCAGACCCTGTCCAGATGCCTCCCCACCCAGACCCTGTCTAGATGCCTCCCCACCCAGACCCTGTCTAGATGCCTCCCCACCCAGACCCTGTCTAGATGCCTCCCCACCCAGACCCTGTCCAGATGCCTCCCCACCCAGACCCTGTCTAGATGCCTCCCCACCCAGACCCTGTCTAGATGCCTCCCCACCCAGACCCTGTCTAGATGCCTCCCCACCCAGACCCTGTCTAGATGCCTCCCCACCCAGACCCTGTCTAGATGCCTCCCCACCCAGACCCTGTCTAGATGCCTCCCCACCCAGACCCTGTCTAGATGCCTCCCCACCCAGACACTGTCTAGATGCCTCCCCACCCAGACCCTGTCTAGATGCCTCCCCACCCAGACCCTGTCCAGATGCCTCCCCACCCAGACCCTGTCTAGATGCCTCCCCACCCAGACCCTGTCCAGATGCCTCCCCACCCAGACCCTGTCTAGATGCCTCCCCACCCAGACCCTGTCTAGATGCCTCCCCACCCAGACCCTGTCTAGATGCCTCCCCACCCAGACCCTGTCCAGATGCCTCCCCACCCAGACCCTGTCTAGATGCCTCCCCACCCAGACCCTGTCTAGATGCCTCCCCACCCAGACCCTGTCTAGATGCCTCCCCACCCAGACACTGTCTAGATGCCTCCCCACCCAGACCCTGTCTAGATGCCTCCCCACCCAGACCCTGTCTAGATGCCTCCCCACCCAGACCCTGTCCAGATGCCTCCCCACCCAGACCCTGTCCAGATGCCTCCCCACCCAGACCCTGTCTAGATGCCTCCCCACCCAGACCCTGTCTAGATGCCTCCCCACCCAGACCCTGTCTAGATGCCTCCCCACCCAGACCCTGTCCAGATGCCTCCCCACCCAGACCCTGTCTAGATGCCTCCCCACCCAGACCCTGTCTAGATGCCTCCCCACCCAGACCCTGTCTAGATGCCTCCCCACCCAGACACTGTCTAGATGCCTCCCCACCCAGACCCTGTCTAGATGCCTCCCCACCCAGACCCTGTCTAGATGCCTCCCCACCCAGACCCTGTCTAGATGCCTCCCCACCCAGACCCTGTCTAGATGCCTCCCCACCCAGACCCTGTCCAGATGCCTCCCCACCCAGACACTGTCTAGATGCCTGCCCACCCAGACCCTGTCTAGATGCCTCCCCACCCAGACCCTGTCTAGATGCCTCCCCACCCAGACCCTGTCCAGATGCCTCCCCACCCAGACCCTGTCTAGATGCCTCCCCACCCAGACCCTGTCTAGATGCCTCCCCACCCAGACACTGTCTAGATGCCTCCCCACCCAGACACTGTCTAGATGCCTCCCCACCCAGACCCTGTCTAGATGCCTCCCCACCCAGACCCTGTCTAGATGCCTCCCCACCCAGACCCTGTCTAGATGCCTCCCCACCCAGACCCGGTCCAGATGCCTCCCCACCCAGACCCTGTCTAGATGCCTCCCCACCCAGACACCGTCTAGATGCCTCCCCACCCAGACCCTGTCTAGATGCCTCCCCACCCAGACCCTGTCTAGATGCCTCCCCACCCAGACCCTGTCTAGATGCCTCCCCACCCAGACCCGGTCCAGATGCCTCCCCACCCAGACCCGGTCCAGATGCCTCCCCAACCACACCCGGTCCAGATGCCTCCCCACCCAGACTGGGTCTGACTCCAGTTTCGACGGATGGGGAGTTGTAGGAATGAGCAGGATGAGGTGTGAGGCTGAGGGGAAGTGATTTTGGATCGCACAGCTCTACTTGTGGATGTATCTGTGTTTTCTCCATCGGTCATTATCCTTCCTGCTCTGGAAGCCCCCTAACCACAAACCCTCACCCCCACCCAGCCTCCACCCCCACTCTCACCCCCACCCAGCCACCAGGGCAGTTCTCCCTCTCTCGGATTCTCGTCAACTCGTTATCCGGCCGAGATGCGAGGATGGAAGGTGTCAAAGCAGAAGGTGTCCATCCAGCCCTCCTCTTCCTCCTCCACTTCCTCTTCTTCCTCCTCCTCCTCCTCCTCCACTTCCTCTTCTTTCTCCTCCTCTTCCTCCTCCACTTCCTCCTCCTCCTCTTCCTCTTCCACTTCCTCTTCTTCCTCCTCCTCCTCCACTTCCTCTTCCTCCTCCACTTCCTCCTCCTCCTCTTCCTCTTCCACTTCCTCTTCTTCCTCCTCCTCCTCCACTTCCTCTTCTTCCTCCTCCTCCTCCTCCTCCTCTTCCTCCTCCTCCTCCTCCTCGTCCTCCTCCTCCTCCTCCTCCTCCTCCTCTTCCTCCTCCTCTTCCTCCTCCTCCTTGTCCTCCTCCTCCTCCTCCTCCTCCTCGTCCTCCTCCTCCTCCTCCTCTTCCTCCTCCTCTTCCTCCTCCTCCTTGTCCTCCTCCTCCTCCTCCTCTTCCTCCTCCTCTTCCTCCTCCTCTGGTCTGAACTGGTCTGACTGGTGTCACTTGGTATTTTTATTATTTTTTTAATCGTACTCATGGATCACTGGGATTCAACCAGAGTGATCGGCATTAAAATCTTTCAAATTGACCTGGTATTGAGAGAAAAGCTTCAGCTGTTGTGACCATCAGCCAAACAAAGTGGCACTTTGACCCCGTTCCGAGACCAACTTCCCACGAAGACAAAACACAGAATCTGCTGCAAAGCGTCAGAAAACCAAACAGAAAGCGACGAAGGGGATCCGACCGGCGTACGTGACACGGAACGCAGGAAGTTCTACCACGAGAAAAACCCAAAACCCCTGGAGGAGGAACCTCCTTCTCCTCCTCCTTCCATTCCACATTAGTCTCAATCTGCAGCGGCTCCTGCTTCTGTTTCAGCTCAACTTGAAAGGTGCTCCCTGCTGGTGCAGCAGACCCAAGCAGCATAACGATGAGCTCGGCGCTTTGAAGCCCCCCCGCCCCCCCAGGACCACGTAGAGCGAGAAGCAGGAAGAGAAAGAGTGAAACAGCAGCGAGACCTGGTGGCTGTACCAACTCCAGGTGAGTGATGGAGATGAACAAACAACGCTGGGCACAGATCTCTGGGCCCAACTGTATAAAATATCTGATGGAACAGAAGATTTCACACGTCAACTTCTGTCAAAATCCGCCATCGTGACTTTTGCAAAATTTCTGTCTGAGAAGACAGACAGACAGACAGACAGACAGACAGACAGAGAGACAGATTCCTACCTCTCTCGCAGGACCGTCCCAGGTACCCGGACCCGGAGCAGTCGCAGACGTAGCGGTTCCAACCCTCCCTGCAGAGGCCGCTGTTGAGGCAGGGGTTGCTGAGGCACTGCTTGGGCAGCTCCTTGGAGCAGGACGGCTTGACGCCCGCCGCCTGCTGCACCTCGGCCAAGCGCCGCACGTCCTGGCTCTGCCCGTCCACGAACAGGTCCCGGACGCAGCCCACGTAGCCGTAGTTGAGCAGCGCCGTCCACACCTCGGTGGGGAAGGCCAGACCCACCCGGTTTTCCGGCAGACCCCCCAGGTACAGGTTGTCGTCCAGGTCCAGGATCTCGCTGTCGCCCGGGGCGGTGTAGCCGGTGCGCAGGGTGTTGACGGAGATGATCCCTGGATGGAAGAGAGAGAGAGAGAGAGAGAGAGATTTCTTTGGCTGATGGTCAAAACAAGAGGCCATTCCTTAAAATAGACGGACGTTAAATCAATGAGCAGCACACTCCAAAAAACACAATATATCTGCTTCACACACACACAACCCAGATAGTGACTCATCGATTATAAAAAAAGCATAATTAATTACTGTTAATCATCTGGACAAGGCGAGAATCTCTTCATTTGAAATGAGTGATGCGCGCTGATAAAAGACATTAATCACGGCGGCGGCGTCGTCCTGATCTCAGATCAGAGAGGATCTTTTCCTTTCCACCAGGTTCCCTCATAACTCTCCTTTATCTGCACAGCGGCCTCATAAAACAGGAAAGGGAGGATAAGAATTAAAAAAGCTGCTTCTCCTTCATTTCAGCCACCGCAGAAGGAAACACAGTGCAGCGTCTTTTTGGACGTGATCAAAGGGGGTTTCTACACCTCCATCGAGGGTGCGGAATCATCCCTTCTTTCAGGTTCCACAGAGACACGACCCGACTGAGAGTCAGACGGGGTGGCGGCCATTGTGGCTGTTAAGTACTATAAAGCACCGTGAGGAAGAGGAGGAAGAGCAGCAATAAAGAGCGATGACTGTGGAGCGTGGAGACAAAAAAAACCTCCAGGACTAAGGAAAATGAAATTGCAGTGAAGTAATAATTTCCTTTGAGTGGTGGCCGCTCTGCAGATATGAAGCTGAGCTCATTGCATCGCTGCAGCCGCCTCCGCGCACATGCACAGATAGTAAATCGTGCATGTGAAGAGTTTGTGTACAGAGGAACAGTACTACCATATAAGACCAGCAGTGGAAGAAGTACTCAGCAGTACTCTGCAGTTTGACAGACCCAGTCAAATGTAGTACATCAAAAAGTGCAGATATTTGCTTTGAAATGCCATACAGCAAAAGTTGAAAGTCTCTGAAACTGAGAGCTAAAAAAAGTGAGTGAGTGAGTGAGTGAGTGAGTGAGTGAGTGAGTGAGTTAGTGAATTAGTTCTGTCAGACAACTCGACAGCGCCACATGCTTCCAGGCCCTTATATGGGCTGGACTATTTAAACAAGCAGTCCCTCCTGCCCTCCCTGCCTTGCTGCGCTCCCTCCACCTCCCTGAATCCACCTGTTGGACTCACGATGTATTGTAAATAAAGATAATTTAATGTATAGTAACAATACTTGTACTTTGTTACTTTCGACCACTATATAGAACCAACATTATATAATAAATTCCAAAATGAGTGACTATATGAAGATGGATCTACACGTCAGTTCAATCCTTTTCTCCTCTCGAATCTGAAGGAGGTGGAGGTGAGCGGAGACCGGTGCACGGTGATTAGCCGGATGGCGCTAACCTGCTCCGGCTTCTTCTGGGGTCTCGGCCCCGGACATCTGCTCCGGGAGCTTCTCTTGGCAGGAGCCCGGCGTCTCCGAGCCAAAGCGCTCCCTCCAGGTTAGCGCTAACGAGCGCGCTACATCACACTCATTAGCGGGAAGCTTTCTCAGAGCGCCAGGCGAGGATCCGGTCAGATCCGGTCCCACCGAGGAGAGAGCAGTGCATGCTGGGACACCGTAGGGTGCGTTAAGGGACCTTCAGCACCTTAAGATGTCCCTTAGATGCTCTTAACATGTTTCACCTTGGATTTCTAAACGCTCAGAGAGGGGGGGGGTGAAAAAACCCAAAGGCCACGTTCTGCTTCATCCCTCCGGTCTCATGTTCGTCCCCGTTGGTCTTGGTCCAGAGATGAGGAGCAAACAGCACTGAGCGACGTGGAGGAAGAGGATCCCTGCTTTCCCAGGAGGCTGCGTGGCTTTGCAGGGACGGTGACACGAGTAGAACCCGGGGGGGGGGGGGGGGGGGGGTAAAGGATGTGGAGGCAGATGAGGGAGATGCTGAGACGATGAGACCCGAAAACATAGAGCTGACGAGGGATCAGGCTGCGGCTCGAGATGATTTGGAGAAGAAGGGAGCGGCACGTGAGCGGACCACGCCCTGCGCTCGAGGAGACAACTAAAACCTTGACTAATACATCTCTAATCATTTATCATCACCAAGAGCTTTACACCATTACTCATTTATAATTATTATTATTATTATTATTATTATAATTATTATTATAACTCTACATTACACTACTTCTACTTTCAAAGATTAAACAATGTCAAAAATAATTGCTTCATCCCTCTGCTCTGTCCTGGTTCTCATAGATCTCTCTCCTCCCCTCCCTCTCTCCTCTCCTCCCTCTCTCCTCTTCTCCCTCCTCCTTCTGAGCTTGGACCTCTCCCGGTTCCATGGGACCAGGTCTCATGGAGAGTAGACCCTGAATCCAGACAGTGGGGTCCCTCAGGGCTGTGTCCTGGTTCCTCTGATGTTCTTCTCCTGATCCTCCACCTCGTCTCTGCTTCCTCACCGCAAACCCAAAATCAGAGGAAGGGGAGGGCCCTGCAGCGTCTGGCGGGGGGCAGGAAACTCGGCAGGAACTAAGCGGGACATGGCGGCGGTGGGGCGCGTCGTGATGGGACGGGGATCACTGTGTCCACTGTTGTCATGGGAACTCGGTCCGTGCAGACAACTTGAGCCGTAATTGCGCCTGATGGCCGCTGTGGCTGCGCCTGAGCGACGCGCTCGACGGAGCATTAATAAAATATCAGAGCAGATGAAACACTGGGAACACCATATGCTGCGTGACGCGGCCTCTCCTGGGACGCCGGTGGCGCGGGAAACGCATTTCCACTGAAGATAAATAAATCAAGTAATATAGGCTTCAAATGGATGAATCATTTAGAGATTCTATAGGAAAAGTACTTTGCCAACATGCCAACATGGCTACGAACGGCAGAATGCCTCAAAACGTGACCTTTGGAGGCACCGATCTGTGACGCTGCAGAAAAAACATCATCATGAAGAACTTCCTGTACGGGAGTAAAACTTAAATCCACTTCAAACCAAATCTAACTGACAACATCAAGTCCAACTTTTAAGACTTTTAAGGGCAAAGTCACGTGTAATATTGTGAGATTAATAAAGTGTTATTTGCATTAGAGGATGGAGGCTCTCCCAACACATTCCTCTCAGTTATAAATGACTTTGAAGACGGAACGGATCATCGCTCGACAAGTCACTTAATTTAGAAGATTCTGGATTGAAGGGATATTCCACTTTTGGGGAAATTCTCCACTTGCACATCTCACCCAGATCCATTCCAGGATCTGGGATCTTACTGCGTTAGCTCCATGCATGGCTGCAGGCAGGATAGCCTAGCTCCCGCAAAATTAGGGAATTGGAAGGTTTTCAGAACGTGTCTTGTGTCTCAGTTAAGAAGAACAATCTTTAATTGTCACACAGCACACCACATGCTTTGGATGGTGCTGGTGAAATGGTTCCTCTGCATTTAACCATCCTGGCTTGTCCTACCTCCTGGGGCGCAGCATTCGTGGACATGCGTCCATCTCTGGTCAGACCATGATGTGTGCATGTTTTTTGGGGGGGGGGGGTCCTTACTGACGTGGAGAAACCCCATGTGAGCACGGGGAGAACATGCAAACTCCACCCAGAAAGGCTCCTGTTTGGGAGATAACCCACCGGAGCACGGTGCCAACGGCGCCCCAGGTGGGAATCGAACCCAGGACCTTCTTGCTGTGAGGCAGCAGTGCACTGCGCCACCGTGCCACTCATTGAATTGAACAAAAAAACAAAAAAGTTCAGCCGCAGAAGTAGAAGCGTCCTCCCTCTATGGGGGGATCACCCCCTGGACCAGATCCTCGCTGCCGTCTGCTCCAAACACGTTTTAAATACAAATGAAAACTTCAGGCTCCTTAGTGCCGAGCTCAGCATCGCAGATGGATTCGTCTCCGTCTGGGGAGACACCGTCTTCTGTTTCCATGGAAACTGAGGTAAGGTAGCAGCAGGAGGAGCCACCCTAACCCAATAAAGCATTGTGTGTGTGTGTGTGTGTGTGTGTGTGTGTGTGTGTGTGTGTGTGTGTGTGTGTGTGTGTGTGTGTGTGTGTGTGTGTGTGTGTGTGTGTGTGTGGATAGAGGGATAATGAGATCAATTGAATTATGCAACACAAGATTTGCCACAGTTTTGCTTTTGATAACTGAACGTTGTTTTCTGGAGCAACAACCATAAACTGTTTTATTATTATATAGAATTTACATTCAATTATTAAGATATGATAAAAAAACATAAATAAACCCAATAAATGTAACATCATTGGAACACTCTGGAGGTCCCAGCTCAGGAAGTGGCTCTGTTGCATTGTGGGTAGTGAACAGGCTCATGAACGTGGTCTGGGGCGTGGATCTAATTTGCAGCATGACTGAGAACAAAGATGGCTGCTGGGAGACGCAGATCAGCGGGGGAATGCGGGGGAGGGATGGAGGGACGGAGGTGGAGATGGAGGGATGGGGCGGAGATGGAGGCATGCAGGAACAGAGGTATGGATGGAGAGAGGAATGGAGGGGGGACAGAGGGATGAATGGAGGGATTGAGGGGGCGGAGGGAAAGAGGGGGGAACAGATCGATGGAGGGACAGAGGGGTAGCGGGAGAGCGAGGGATGAGGAATAGAAGAATGGGGAAATAAAAGGATGGAGCAACAGAGGGATGGAGGAACAGAGGGATGGAGGGATTTGACTCTGGTTTCAGTCTCCATTCAACATAGAGCAGGTTGTCTCTACCGTTTACAGCAGTAATGTGAATAAAGTTTGTTTGCTGAATTCCAAGTAAAATAAATATAAAACAAAAATAAATAAACAAGTATAAAACATAAATAAATATAAAACAAATAAATGTAAAACATAAATAAATAAATAAGTATAAAACATAAATAAGTATAAAACGTAAATAAATATAAAACAAATAAATGTAAAACATAAATAAATAAATAAGTATAAAACATAAATAAGTATAAAACGTAAATAAATATAAAACATAAATAAATAAATAAATATAAAACATAAATAAATATAAAACATAAATAAATATAAAACATAAATAAATAAATAAATATAAAACAAAAATAAATAAATACGTATAAAACATAAATGAATATAGAACATAAATAAATATAAAACATAAAACATAAATAAATATAAAACAAATAAATACAAAACATAAAACATAAATAAATATAAAACATAAATAAATAAAAACATAAAAACATAAATAAACAAATAAATAAATAAATAAATACATAAATATAAAACATAAATAAATAAATAAGTATAAAACATAAATAAATATAAAACATAAATAAATAAATAAATAAATATAAAACAAAAATAAATAAATACGTATAAAACATAAATGAATATAGAACATAAATAAATTTAAAACATAAAACATAAATAAATATAAAACAAATAAATACAAAACATAAAACATAAATAAATATAAAACATAAATAAATAAAAACATAAAAACATAAATAAACAAATACATAAATAAATAAATACATAAATATAAAACATAAATAAATAAATAAGTATAAAACATAAATAAATATAAAACATAAATAAATAAATAAGTATAAGTGCTTCTCAAACGGGGGCCCGCGTTCCGCAGGGAGGTTCGCATCAGAGTCTCTAGAGCGAACAGTAGAGAGATGGAGACGGATGGAGACGGATGGAGACGGATGGAGACGGATGGAGATATACTGTTTCTAGTTCCTTCTGCAATTTCAGCAGCTGAGTCCTTATTCACGGCCATGTTTTCTGACGTAGCAACAGTAACCAGGGGTGTGTATGTTAAGAACTAAATATTTCAAAAGGTGAAGCAGAAACCAGAGCCACGGGGCGTGGTCTCCAGGGGGCGGGGCTCCCACTCTCACACCCGTCATCGCTCAAGACACCAGAGGGTTTGCGTTTCCTGTTTCAGCGCCCGGTGACAACACCGCAGAGGAATCAAGCTCATCTACATGAAGGTGACTCCGCAGCCCCGTGAGGCGGGATCCTACCTGATCTGCCGTCCCGCTGGAAGTCCACGTGGTACCACTCCCCGTCGTTGACCTTCTTGTTGACCGCCTTGGTCTTGGTGGTCCCCGAGCCCATGTCCAGGAGCAGGTAGAGGTGGCCTTCTAGCATCTCGATGGCGAAGAAGTCCACCTTGAGGGTCTGGGGGCTCTTGGCATCCTTGGGCTGCTGCCTGGGCTTCCCGTGGCTGAAGAGCAGGAGGCCACTGGGCTCCGTGGTGCGGAAGTCGAAGGAGATGGAGCCCGTCTTCTTGGCGTTCCACTTGTTGAGGACGATGAAGGACTCGGGCGTCTCGAAGGTGATGGGATCCAACGTGGCCACGTTCTCGCACTTGAAGGCCATGATGCCGTGGGTCTTCATCTTGGCGTCGCCGTGTTTGGCCAGACGGGAAAGTTCCAGACGCACGTCATTGTTCTTGTACACGACCTGGGGAGGAAGGAAGGGGCCCGGTTCAGTTAATTTCACCGTGAACTCACTTCAAAAGAACAGATTTCAATTTCTGTTTGAAGAATCTCATTATTTGAAGTCGTTGTATGAAACAATGTTTTAGGAGATCTCTAGATGATCACCCTCCACATACCCTTTCTGGGGATGGCAGCCATATTGGCAGGTTAAAAGCGGTTCTCCAGTTCGCCATGCTAACTGTCTTAGCTCAGCACATGGCTGCAGAGGGGATCAGCTAGCCTAGCTCCTGTGACATGAGGGAAGAAGCTAAGCTGCTCAGGTACATCTTGTGTCTTTCAAATAAAAACATCAAACTTAGTTTGAAATGAAGCTACATTTACAACTATTGTCAAATATTTGTGATGATATTTGATATTCGTTGTGAATGTAGCTTGACCATGAGGCTCCTCCTTCCCCAAAAAGCTGAAGTATCCCTTGAATCAAACATCTAGAGCTCCACCTACAGGCTTCAGCTTCTTCTCCCTCAGGTCAGACGTTAAAATAATATTCTGTCCCTCCACTCTGCAACCAACTCAAATGAACAGGTGCATTTTTAAAAAACGCTGTTCTTTTTTATAGAGGAAACTCAGGGATAAAGGTCAGATTGTGCATTTCAACTTCCTGCCGAGCCTCAAACCTCTCGATCACAACACTTCAGTTCAGGCTCAGACACAGGAGTGAGGTGCTACGTGGAGGTTTCCATGCTGAACCTCCATACCTGCACATGTCTCCGTGATCCAAACTCTGAAGGAAAATAAGGATTGTGGATGGAGAAAGGAGTGTGAAGTGAGATGGATGGAGTTCCACCTGTGGGTGGAGCAGCAGGTTGTGCTGAGCCAGCGCTCAGCGGGATCTGGATTAAGGCGGCAGATGATGGATGCTCCTCTCTGAGCCACTAGTGGAGTCAGATTAATCAACACGCAGCGACGGATGAGAGGGGGGTGGAGGAGGGGAAGGGGGAAGAGGAGGGGGAGGTGGTAGAGGAGGAGGAAGAGGAGGTGAAGGGGGTGGAGGAGGAGGTGAAGGAGGGATGACCAGGCTCCGCCTCACGGCTCCGCCTCACGGCTCTGCCTCATGGCTCCTCAGGACGTGCAGGGTCTGCCGCCATAAGCTACGCAGCAAACTGGCGACCGGGCGGAGTCGCCGCTTTAAAAAGCGAAGAAAGGCCTGGCGACCGTGACGGAGGCGCGGTCACAGAGAGGAGGCGGAGCTGTTCATTTCCACCTCCAGCTGAAGCTGCATTCAACTGTTCTTCTCTTGTTTCCTGATGAAGTGTCTGGATGCAGCAGGTTCAATCATCTGAAGCTTGAAGCTCAAACGTCGACTTTATTAAAAAATAAAATATCGTCAAATCAATAAACACAAGGTGAAGGTGAAGCAGGCTGCTCCACCTATTACAGCATGAAAACACTTTATAATTGTTATTATTATTATTATAACCCTACATTAAACAGCACGTACACTATCCACACTGTAGGACTGATACTGACACCATTCTGTTGTTTACATCATCCATCCATCCCTCCATCCATCCATCCATCCATCAATTCTTCCATCCTTATATCCATCCATCCATCATTCAATCCATCCATGATGCCATCCATCCATTCGCCCATTCTTACATCTCCCTACCATTCATCCATCCCTACATCCCTCCACCCATCCATCCATGCGTCCTTCCATCCTTATATCATCCATCCCTACATCCCTCCACCCATCCATTCGTACATCCTTCCATCCTTATATCATCCATCCCTCTATCCCTCCAACTATCCATCCATCCCTCCATCCATCATTCCCTCCTTACATCCATCCATCCCTACATCCCCCCAACCATCCATCCATCCCTACATCCCTCCATCCATCCATCCATCATTCCCTCCTTACATCCATCCCTCCATCCCTAAATCCTTTAGATCATTAGTCTGATCTGAGGTTCTGTACCAGCGCTACTACACTGTGCAAACACTGCACAAAGTTAAGACCCTGCCCTTCGACATCTGACCTCTGACCTCAGACTTCACCGTCCCTAGATTCAGGGACTGGTGGAAAGCCTGAATGCCGCAGAGCAAAGCTGGAGCTGCTCAGATGACCAGCGTCATGCAGGTCCTATCAGACTGGACAGGGCATCCTGTTCAGACCTGGCGTTAGAATGCGTCCTGGTGGTCGGGTGTCAGGGTTTAGGGGGCAATGGCCCCAAAGATGCATTGCCCTATAGAATTTGCACTATATCTTTAAGTTCTCATTTACTAGCTGTATTGCTCCTTACTGCATTCTTTACCTATAAATAGTTTTCCTTTAGTATATTATGTTCATATTTCATGCTCTGCTACTTCCTTTTCTTGTCAGGTTTCACCGCCAGGAGGCCAGAACACTCTCCATGTTGAACACAGGCAGAAGAACAACAACCAAGTTCAACCGTATCCCCCCACCCCCCAACACTCGTGTGTTGCCATGGCACCCAGGCCGCAGAGAAAAGCCGTGAACTACGAGCGGCGATCTAACGAACACAGACGGAGGATGGACGGGTGGAGCGGCTCATTAGGCTGCGGAGCCTCAGAGCGCGTCCGGAGCTTCAGAACGGAGGAGAGGGTGGAGGACAGCAGAAAACGGGGAAGAGAAGAAAACAGAAGAGGGAAAAATAAATGTAGGATTCCATTTGTGACCCACCGCAGCAAAAGCCGCCGTCTCACGCCAAAAAAAGAAAAACCTTTCTGGAGGAAAATTAGATTTTTGGGTTTTTTAATCGCTCAACGTATTTTCCAAACAGAGTTTGATTTATAAATAGTAGATAAATCTTAAACCGTGGAGTTAAATATTCCCATTAGATGACATGGGGAAACACAGTTGCAGACACACAGACGAAACACAGACGCTGAACAGCGCTGAACAACGACGATCGATGGTTTCCTTTAAAGCGATCGTCCAGGTGAAGATCATTCCTCCTTATTGCATGTGATGCAAGTCACAATGTGAAACCATTTTGATAGAATTCAACCTTTAAATCGTACTACTTTTACAGATACACGGAGACATCATTGTGAAACGGCAAAGAAGAAAAACCCTTCGCATCACGGGGCTGTTTCCGTCTCACTTGTCTGTGAAAACGTTCTTCCCCGTATCGTTATGGATTAGGTGAAGCGGGTGGAGGAAGCTCTGAATCATATTTGGGACCTTAATCTGACCAGTGCGATGGATCCAAGTCAGTGTAAGCAGCGCGCACTGGACTTCATTTTCCGTGATGAGAGTGGTGGAGTGTGGTTCTCCCACAGCGACGTGGAGAACCACAGCGATGCTGAACGTGATATTACTCCGGACTTGGAGTTTCAAACAGCAGATTTCAAACTTAATGTGACGATGAAACTGATTATTTTCATGAACCACCGGAGGAGACGTCCAGAAGAAGTTGATGACGTGATGAAGTCCGTTGAGGTTGGTGACAGTTTCAGATTCAGATTTTCTGAGACTCATAATATTGATACTCTACATTTTGTTGTGTTGTCCGTACTTTTAAACGCCAAAATAATTCCACTTTTATAAAACATGTATATTCTTACTGTTAATATAAGCTTTTTTAAAAATAAAAATTGAGTTGTGTTGTTGAGCTGCTCAACGCTGTTGGTGATTGGCCCATTCGGCAGGATGTTAAGTGGCCATGAGGCCTTGTTTGTCCTTCAAGCCCAGTTGCATTGTGGGAGCTTAATGAAGCTGGTGTGGGTCAAACTTTGAAGGTGATTATCTCAGAATCACAGTTTGCCAAACCCTCGTCATCAACAAGTCATAGCTTTAAAAGTATTTGCTTGATTTGCACAAGTGACGCCTTGTTTGGAAGCTCTGATTCTCCACTTTCAAGTGATGAGGGAAAAAAAATCTTGAAAGGCACCAAATGACCCAAAAGTACGCGGTGGGTCACATATGCGATGCGACTCTGGAGATGAATTGTCTTGATGGGTCAGTTCGTATCAGACTAAATAAAACAAAGCACCTCACGCCCGTGAATAACACTGGAAAATGACTGAGAGGAGGACAGAAACGAAGCCATTAGAGCAAGAGGAGGATGTGAGAGGAGGAAGAGGAGGATGTGAGAGGTGGAAGAGGAGGAAGAGGAGGAAGGTCCGTCTGTGCTCACCTCCTTCAGACAACCCATGAAGTTGTTGCTGACCGGAGAGCCGGGCAGGTCGGCCGTGCTGGGACTCCCCCCGACGTAGAAGAAGTCGTCGGAGCCCAGCATGGTGTAGTCCTCCTGGGTGTAGCCGGTGGTGGTCAGGATGCCGTCCACTGATATGGTTACCTAGGCAACAGGAGCACAGTGACAGCACACGCTGTTCTCAGAACCTCCACCACCCGCCGCCTGACGCCGTTTGGCTTTTCTTTTCACGAGTTTCCCTTAAGACCAAGAGACTGGAACCATTTTCATGTCTGTTTACTTTCTCTTTTTTCTTGTTTTGTGTTTGACTCCAGTTTGGATCAAAGCCCGAGGAACAAACTGTTTAGTAGATTGTTAGTATTCAGCAACTCAAAGTCCTTTAGCAGACACAAAAATGGAGTTAGTAGAAGGTTGGCTACACAGCAGGGCCTGCAGCGCGTCATACGCATGCGACGGGTGGAGGAGGATTGAGTGATGAGGCGGAGAAGACACATGCCTCGTCTTCTCTTTTTGCATGCACACGCAGAAGAAGAACTCTTGACGGGGTTAAAGGAACAGTTTGGATTTTCTGAACTGCCTCCTGTTTTCTCCTCCTTCCTCATGTCGAACTTGGAACTTTCCTTCTTTTCTCCAACTGGATCTTCCATCCCTCCATCAGGGGGTGATGGGGGACAAGGCAGAGCAACATGTACCACAGCTGTATTTAAAAAACGAATATCTTGACAGGATCTGCCAAAAGCGGTTATCTGCTTGCTTGCTAAAATCACCTCGTAGCAAGACACAAAGAGTTTACATAAAAATGAGAGAAATGCAAAAAAAAAAAGTGTTTTTCTCATCTAAAAGTAGCACCTTCATCTTCAGCGTCACACAGTTTGGCAGGTCACACATTTGGGTCTAACACCGGTAACAACACTGCTGTGCAGCAATGGAAATAGTGCCAGAACACCGAAAGTAAAAAACACACAAACTACTGGAATTTCACACACTGAGGCTTCAAGTTGGGGATTTCTCTGCCATCACTTCCGTTGAACTCCTGATGGAGGGATGGAGCGGATGGAGCGTCCAGTTGAACACAATGAAACACAAAGTACTACATGAGGAAGGAAGAGAAACTGAGAAACGTCCGAAAATCGGAACTGTTCCTTTAAGGAGCGACACCGACACGCAGTGTCTCAGCAGCCAATCGGGAAGCGGAAAGAACAGGAAAGGAAGCGGCAAAACAGAAGCTGGACGGGCGGGGCAGGGCGGTGCAGGGGGGCTGGCCGTGGGCGTGGTGGTGCATGGGGTTTGACAGGGTGATGGCAAGCGACGCACGAGGCTGGAAACGACGCCCCCTACTGGAGGATGGGGTGGAGGAGGAAGGGGTGGAGGAGGATGGGGTGGAGGAGGACGGAGTGATGGAGGACAGGGTGAAGGAGGACGGGGTGGAGGGGGACGGGGTGGAGGAGGACGGAGTGAAGGAGGACGGGGTGGAGGGGGACAGGGTGGAGGGGGACGGAGTGAAGGAGGACGGGGTAGAGGGGGACGAGGTGGAGGAGGACGGGGTGGAGGGGGACGGGTGGAGGGGAGGGGGTCAGTGAGCAGAGTACCAACCGCACGTCCTGTTTTGGTTTATGACGTCTACAGAAAAGAAAAGAAACAGCAAAGAAACACACGCAAACCCAAACTAAGAAACAATTAGAATGATATCTACCGAACAATGGAGTTTGTTTACCATAGCGTGTCCAATGCCTGAGTGCTTTGTGGAAAAGGGGAAAAAGCAAATTAAAAAGTGTGAACAGAAGACAGAACATGGCGGTCAGTCTGTTAGTACATTGTTAAGGGAGAGAACGTTAGTAGAATGGACATTCCATGGATGAAGGGTTAGTTCGTTTCCCAAAGCAGGTTAGTGACACACAGGAAGTAACGGGCAGGAAGTTTAACAAGAAAAAAGTGTCTCAAACAGAATTCTGCCCAAAACGGCCCCTGGCCCCTGGACCCTGATCCCTGGTCCCTGGTCCCTGGTCTCTGGTCCCTGGCCAGAGCCCGGACAGAAGGTCCAGCTGAAGGAACTGGTTCTACAGCCTCTTATGGGTGAACTTGTTTCATTTCTCTGCGTTGTTGGGACTTTTGGGTATTGTACCTCCTGGTGGCTGAGCCATGAACTTTACGATGGTTTTAGTTCGATGAGGCCGAGCAGTGTCCCTGACGGAGCACGAGAAGGAGGATGAGGACCCTCCTTCCCTTGCAAACCATGCTCTTCTTATGCAGCATTTTTTTTCCAAAATTTGCCAAATTCTCAACATAACACAATTTTAAACGTCAATTATTTTGTTTTAATACTTGGATTCTAATTATTTGGTCATTGAGGTGCAGATGAAAACAGTTTCCCACCACGAGCAGGAACCAGAAACTGTTGAAACAATTTCTATAGGATCCAAAAAGGAATAAAGGTATTGATTCTACTACTCTGAAACTACGATGGAAGACTGGAACCCAAGGTCCCATTCAGCACCATCTTGATGTCAACCTCCAGTTCAACAATAATATCACTAAATAACTTTGTCATATGGAGGAGACCAGTTCAAAATGTCTGCATTATGTGGGTTGTGTTTGGTCTTTGAAAGGTGGTGCTGCGAGGCGGCGGGGCTGTTCCACCTCCACCTGACATCTAGCCCTCCATCATCCACTGAGATTCAATGGGAGAACAGTCAAGAGAGAAGCATGTATGATTGAAATGGTTTGATTGATCGGTTTGTTTCTGATCGATTGGTCTTGGCAGCGCCCTCTGCTGTTACCTGACGGAGGTTCCTGGTAACTTTGACATCGTGCCAATCATTGTCATTAAACTTCCCATTGACGGGCTCCACCAGGGCTTCGAAGGCCCCGGAGCCCAGGTTGATGATCAGCGACACGGCGCCATTCTTCAGCGCTAGGTTGACGTAGTCGGCAGATTTCCCCGTGTGGAGCATCAGGCCGTTCCTCTGCAGCGTCTTGAACGACAGAGTGATCTCATCACTGCTGCTCTGGATCGGGTTCAACGACAGGTCGTAGCAGAAGAACTCTGACCCTTTGAAGGTGGCTACGTACTCCTCCTTTCCTGGAGAGAAAGAGGGAGGGAGGGAGGGAGAGATTGAGCTGACGTCCACTCTGGGACTCCAGGAGCAGGAACAGGAAGTTGTGCTTTATCGTGATGAGGTCAGAAGGACGATCTGATCTGGAGTCAGATGATGATGGAATGATGGAAGGGACTCACCTCTGCTCAGAGCTGGAACACTCCAGGTCCAGAAAGTAAAAATCCACTTTCCAGGTTTTCCCCCCTCCTGCACCGATAAGATCCACATGCTGGACTCTAAAACCCGGAGTGGAATTTGACTTTTTAAACCTGGATTTTCCACCTCTGTCTCCGCTGGAAACCAGATGTAGAGCCAGATGTTCCCCATGTGCACTCACCTCCACAGCAGAGTGGACGCCACGCCTCAGTCAGTACGGCAACCCATGAGGCTGAACCAATCTCCTTCTCACGGTGAGAGAACACTTTATCAATCCGAGGGTGCAGTGATTTGTCACTCCATCAACCCCCCCATGGAACCAGAACCCCCTCAAACACTACATATGTTTTCGGGCTCCATATGAGAACAGGAACAGTCTTATTATTTGTATTGTATGAATTACATTATTAGGTGTCCATCCCGAAGCCTATTGTTTTGTTCTGATTTTGTCTGGCGCTCATAAACCGCCGAAGCCTCGGATACGAATGAATGAGAACTGTATTCAGGGCAGTCCGCACGCGCTGTGGTCCAAATTTGATCCACATCGAATTATATCTGGAGGAGAAGTTAGTAACAACGAGCCGGACCATACAGAGGTCTACGCCCCCACGGCCGCCTAGCACCGGCCCGTGGAGGGGCCCACTGTGGGAGCTGTGGGACGCCGACTGTCGGGGATCGCCGAGGGGCACGCGTCTGGATCCGCCGTGGGAGTCGTCACGGGGCCGGCCAGTACCAGCACCGCGGACCTTGCGACCAACATCATCATCTTCCCTTCCGGTGGAAGGGAGGAGGAGGGCGCCACCTCTCGCCCCTTCCCCCGCCAGAGGAGGGACGAGGAGGAGACCACCTCCTACCCCGCTCCACCCCCCCAATTCTTCCAGGGGGTGGCGCGGCCTCGGGACCATTGGAAGCTGGGCAGGCGCCTGGGCAGGTATGCTGGCGATGCAGGCGACCCGACCACCCAGGACTGCCCCATCATGGAGGTCGGCCAGATCGTTCAGGTCGCCGGGTCCTCCGGTCAAGAAGGGGCCTATTATGTGCCCGTAAGGTTACAAGGTTACATCAGGCTTTGTTGGACTGGGGTTCTTCGCAGACGAAGATTCAGCAACACCTGGTTCAACCAGGGGCTTTGGTAGAGGAATCATGGGTCAATATCCGCTGTGTACATGGGGATATTGACACATATCCGATAGTGCATCTTGAAATTCACTATTAGGGGAGAAAGCATAGGTTAAAGGCCGTGGTTAGCTCTTTGTTGCACCCCCTGATTTTGGGTAAAAATTGACTGGGTGCCCTCACAGTCAAGAGGTATATGAGAGTGTTGCGCGGTGCATGGCGACCCAACGGTCGCAACGGCGAGGTC
>NC_137202.1:30465614-30470614 GCF_960531495.2 Zeus faber
AAGGATCCTCAACAAATGATTTCTCTTTAATTATTGTTTTTGAAACGACTCTAAAAAATCCTCAATATTTCAGAACCTTGAAACAGGTAAAGTGCACGGCGCTCTGGTTGCAGCTCTGGTTCCATCACACCCCACCGCACCCCACCGCACCCCACCGCACCCCACCGCACCCCACCGCACCCCACCGCACCCCACCGCACCCCACCGCACCCCACCGCACCCCACCGCACCCCACCGCACTCACCACACCCTGCCGCATCCCGCCGCTCCATCCACCTCTCCTTTCCACCTTTCTATCCCTCCATCTCCCCACCTCTCCACCCCTGTATCCATCCAACTCTCCATCTCTCCACCTTTCCATCCCTCTGTCCCTCCACCTCTCTTCACCTCCCTCCCTCCACTTCTCCACCCCACCATCCCCCCATCTCTCCATCTCTCCACCCCACCCCCACTCCACCGCTCTGTACTGCCCACTTCTCTATCCTCCTTCCTCTTCTCTACCTCCACTCTCTTCCTTCTCTCTACAGAAGCTTTAGTGACTGTCTATCCCAATGGGATGATGAAGGGATGAGGCCTTGGGCTCCTCGTGGGTTGGAGGTTTTTTCTCCTTCTCCTCCTCCATCATTCACCGTCCCTCCATCCCTCCATCCCTCCATCCCTCCATCCCTCCATAAACAGACCAGTATGTGTCCGCTGCACCTCGGAGGCCGGGTTCAGCCTCCGTGCACAGGGATGTGCAGTCGGCCATGTTGATGCCATCACCCGGAGCATTCGCACCGGATTAACCCCTTCATGCCCGCACCCCCGCCCCCACCCCCACACCCACCCACACCCCCACCCCCAGGCACTGGATGAACAGATTATACAAAAGGACAAAGCTGGAACACAAGACTTCATCTGCTTATTACTCTGTTCCATTATCTCTGAGTGAACTGAGAGAATGACAAACACCCTGACACTACAAAGTACCACATTGACATTTGTAGTAAAAGTACAAGTACTTTCTCCTAAATGTATTTAAAGTATTAAAATGTAAAGTAGTCGTCATATCCAGCGTCCTTTTAGACAAACTTTGACCAGAAGAACAAAGTGACTTGACCTGAACTCTGATTCTGATTGGTTGACTGAGTTACTCTGGATATAAACATAATAACTGAGTTAAAGTGAAAGTGAAAGTGTGTAGACGTAGAAGTGGACGGAGCTCCTCCTGTTCCTTTCCCTGTTGGAGCCGCTGCCCAGAGACGTGGAAAAAAACCACAGAATACAGATCAGATGCAAATAAGTAAAGAAGCTGTTTTACAGAGGAGAATCTGTACTGTATACCACTGGTACCACCGGTGGGTACGTACCGAGTACTGGTACCAACACAAATACAAAAAACACTCTAATAATGATGATTAGAAGACTTTGTGTTTCTCATGTTGTGAGGAAGTCAACCACGCTGCAGAGTGAGAGAAGAAGAGACGGCACCAGAGCAACGCCCTCAAAACAAATACATGAAGCTCATTTGTGATGTTTCCTTATTTTTGCCTGACACGGCGCTGAGCTCGGACGGAGGCCTGAGGAGATGGATGGAGGTTCTAATGGCATCTGATCTGACGCAGACACAGCTCCAACTCAATCCTCCGACAGCACATTTTAATTTTAAAGGAGAAAGTCATCTCTGCAGCTCCATCCAGGAGCCTGGAGCCGCCGGCGCACGGGGCCACGAGAAATAGTGCACGTGTTGACAAGCGTCTCCTTTGAGGAGCCCAAGGCAAAGAGCGGCTGTAAACAAATGGGGGAGTGACGGAGGGAGAGATGGGGGGATGGAGGATGGAGGGATGGGGGGATGGAGGATGGAGGGATGGAGATGGAGGGATGGAGGGATGGAGATGGAGGGATGGAGGATGGAGGATAGAGGGATGGAGATGGAGGGATGGAGGATGGAGGGATGGAGGATGGAGGATAGAGGGATGGAGGATGGAGGGATGGGGGATGGAGGAATGGAAGGATGGAGGGATGGAGGATGGAGGGATGGAGGATGGAAGGATGGAGGGATGGGGTGATGGAGGATGGAGAAATGGAAGGATGGAGGGATGGAGGATGGAAAGCACAGCTCCACATCCAAATGACCCCGCCATCAGCTCCTCTGCTGGAGCAGCATTTCACTCAGGATCGTGCCCCCATTTGCCGCTCGCCGTGCACGTGAGGGCCGTGCACGTGAGGGCCGTGCTCCAGAAGACCTAAGTGAGCCCAGGGAAGCAGAGCTGGCGGCAGCACGTTAAGTCACTGAGTCGTTCCCCTCGCATCAGCTCCTCCTCTGCAGGACGCGTCTCAACAGCAGCATCAACACAACATGTTGTGGTTTCATCCAAGAGAAAACAAAACATCTCCAGAATATTATAATACCCTAATATTATGACATGATGAAAACCAGGACAAAAGCTGTGTGTTATTCAAATGATAAAAGATGTCAAGAAGAGTCTTCACAAGTCTCATGAATAAATTCCTGGAATTCGGAAAACACTTTTAACCTTGATCACAACTTTGAAAGAACAAAATCTGGACTTGTTATTTCTAATCATATTATTTTCATTATTTACCGATTTCTTCATAGACCCAAAAGGTTGGATCCCTAAGCAACGTCTCAGGAGACGCAGCACGCTTCTGCTCTGCTTTATTAAGGCTCCTTCAACTCACAGTTTTGGTTAATTTTCCACTAAAATCCTGAAGACACCTACTCAGCACCACCCACTCAACCACATCAACCCTACAGCCCCCCATCCCCAACACCCCCCAGGCTGCTGTGTTGGGGGTGTTGGGGGTGGGTCACTGACGGCTCTAAAACAAACACCCCTGACACCTCAGGGCTGACGGAGGGAAACAAGCAGCCCTGCGACCCATGCCCATCGTCTGGCCGTGCATCATGCGGCGTGACCCCTCCATGTGATGGAACATCCCCCACTCCACCCCACCCGGATGACCACACCCTCCAGCACCGCACCGCCTCCATCCGCCCACAACTATGCTGAGTCGGTCCAATGAAGCCGAGGAAAGGTTGAGACCGCTCCGTCCTGCTCCTGTTTCCAGCTGCTGCTCCACTGGCGAGCGACTGAATTACACCATCAGTTCAACATTTCTCCATCAGCCAAACTTCTCCAGTTGCCGAGTGAAGACAGAGTTTAGAATCCAAAGTCATTGATTTATGCATCACCTCCACAGTGACACTGCTCTAGAAAGGAGGAAAGATGCTGCTCCAGAAAGGAGGAAAGATGCTGCTCTAGAAAGGAGGAAAGATGCTGCTCTAGAAAGGAGGAAAGATGCTGCTCCAGAAAGGAGGAAAGATGCTGCTCCAGAAAGGAGGAAAGATGCTGCTCTAGAAAGGAGGAAAGATGCTGCTCTAGAAATGAGGAAAGATGCTGCTCTAGAAAGGAGGAAAGATGCTGCTCTAGAAAGGAGGAAAGATGCTGCTCTAGAAAGGAGGAAAGATGCTGCTCTAGAAAGGAGGGTTGGAAACCACAAGTGCTGAGCTCTGCCCCTCAATGATAAATCCCACCCATCTACAATAAGCCCCGCCCCTCCACAATGCAGAGGTTTCCGTATCTGCTCTGAATTATGAGGATTTACTCCAGGCTATGAAGGAGGTTTTCAACTCTTCAGACTGAGCAGTTTGAGATCAGAGCAGAACGGTAAAAGCTGGAAGTGACCGGTTGATAACGCATTACGTTGTACTTAAGTGCCAACAAAATCAGATTCAATTGAGTTTCACAGGGCCCATCAATTTATTTACAAGGACATATTTTTTCTGAAGAGTTCTACTAAATAATCTCTCATAAAACCTGGAGAACTTCTCCGCAGCAGAACATCATCTGTCCATTTCCAGTTGAAGAACATCACATCAGAGCTCCATCTGTTTCAAATCCCTTAATGACAGTTTTTGAATTAATAAAGCTCTGATGCCAAGCGGTGTCACTGAGAAAGTTTAGCTCCACAGGAAGGAGAAGTTCCTTAAAGAAATCATTCTTACAAATGGAAATTTCACAGATGAAATGGAGGTGGAAAATTTGATCAAATGAAATGAAATAAAAACATTATCCTCTAGTAACTTAAGTCCCTCAAGGTCCCTGTGATGTCTGATGTGTCTGTGGTATCTGCTCCATCCGGTCCTGGAGGAACCCAGAAGCTCCATCTGGTCCTGGGGGTCCAGACATTCACATCCAGGACGCTGCGTTGCCGTGACAATCCAGTATGACGCCATCCTTCAACATGTAATACCAACCAGTCAATGTTCGTTCTGGATCATACGTCTCCTTTCATTCTCAGATGTTTAACGTTCCGTATGTTCTGTAGCTTCCTCTTCCTCCCACTTCATCCCTCTCGCTTCCTCTTCATCCCTCTTGCTTCCTCATCCTTCTTCTCCCTAAGTTAAGTAACATCCTCATAGGTCCTCATGAGGCTAGTTATTTGTTATTTTTGATCCATGTTAAGTTAGGTCCTCAGGAGCTTATGTCCTCATGAGGCTAGTTATTTGTTATGTTTCATCCTCGTTAAGTTAGGTCCTCAGGAGCTTATGTCCTCATGAGGTTAGTTCCTATCAATAGGCCCTTGCTTAATAAGGCCCTTGTTGGGTTGGGTCGTCTTTAAGTCAGGACCTCATTCTGTAACTTCTACAGTTAAAAGTCCTCACTTTCACTTGTGAGACAAGCCGCTTCAGAGCTTCACACAGTGTGACGCCATGACGGTTCATCCGTGGCTTTGTTCTGCGGCATTATTCACAGACATTATTCCACGCCTTGTTCTACTGAGGTAGAAGCGTGAGCATGGGATGGTGTGGTGTGGTTTGAGCAGTCACACCTGTCTTGTGTCTCAGTAATTGGGCCCGGGATCAGGGTGGCTGTACGCCTGTTCCTTTTAGAGTGATCAACGAGCAACAGGTAAAACCTCCATCCCCACACACACAGGAGAGGAGCCTTTGTCATGACATGTGTCCACCTGCTCCAGGTTTGCTCCACCGTGTC
>NC_137202.1:30475614-30505614 GCF_960531495.2 Zeus faber
TCTTTTCCTGCTATTTTCCAGTTGAATCCCTGTTGTTTTGCTTCTGTTTTCCTTTTGTTTCCAGTTATTTTCCTGCTGTTTTCCTGCTGTTTTCCTGCTGTTTCCTGTTTTCCTGCTGTTTTCCTATTGTTTTCTTGTTGATTTCCTGTTGTTTTACTGCTGTTTACCTGCTCTCTTCCTGCTATTTTCCAGTTGAATTCCTGTTGTTTTGCTTCTGTTTTCCTTTTGTTTCCAGCTATTTTCCTGCTGTTTTCATGCTCTTTTCCTGCTGTTTCCTGTTTTCCCGTTGTTTATCTGTTGTTTTCGAGTTGTTTTCCTGCTGTTTACCTGCTCTTTTCCTGCTATTTTGCAGTTGAATCCCTGTTGTTTTGCTTCTGTTTTCCTTTTGTTTCCAGCTATTTTCCTGCTGTTTTCCTGCTCTTTTCCTGTTGTTTTCCTGCTGTTTTCCAGCGGATTCCTCCAGTTTCCCTGTTGTTTTCCTGTTTATTTCCCATTGTTTTGCTGTTTTTCCTTCTTTTTTCCTCCAGTTTTTCTGTTGCTTTCCTGCTGATTTCTTGCGTTATTACGGTTGTTTTCCCACAGTTTTCCTGTTGTTTCTAGGTTTCACACTGAGCAGGACGCCGTCCCGAGACAGCGTCCTGCGTCGCAGCCAGGCCGTGCGTGGCGTCCATTCTGTGGGTGCAGTCAGTGGGAGGATGTTTTATTCAGGGGAGAGTGTGTCGGTGAAACGCCAGCGAGCGGAGAGGTGGGGAGATGGAGAGAGGATGGAAGGGTGACGAGCTGCTTCTTTCCAGTCTCTCTGTTTAATTCACAGCCCTCAGCTTCACCTCCTCCATCTTTAATCTGAGTGGAAGCACATTCCTCCTCAGCCCGAAATAAATGCGGGAAGTAATAAGATGATATAAAAGGTCAACCAATCAGCAGAACACTGCATCAAGTCTGCCTGTTAAACATGTTAAAAATCTAAAAAGTACTTTTATATGCTGAGAAGTTATTGTTTTTAAAGGGTATTTGTGGATGATGTACCCTGAGCTTTTAATGAAGTAGAAATACCCTGAAACAGACAATTGTAGACAAAATACAAAAGACGTTCCAAATTGGTCATGAAATCTTATCTTACTCGTAATAGTGTTTTAAGGATATCATTGATAATAACATATTGAGGTGACTCTGCTCTTACAGTTTTCCAAGCAGCTCCCCGTCTAGGAAGCGGATTCATAATTCATCGGCAGGTTTCACTTTGCTGCTCGGTCTTGATGTGAACGGGAAGTGAAGCAACGTAAACATCATAAATAATCTACAAGGAACACGCTGCAACACACTGGAAGATAATACCAATTTCTTTCCCATGTGATTTATGCAAAATCACAAATATCAGTGATTCCTTAAAGCAATAAAATACCAGATGATTGATGTCCATGCAGAGAGGCTTCCATGTCTGTTAAACCTTCACAGATGAAGGTTTATTATTTCTGCCTTGACATTTGTGGCTTCAGGAGTTTCTTTTTTTGTTATAATTGGGGCCCCTCAATCATTAGAAACTTATTTGTTTGTCAGACAAAAATGTTGAATGACAAAATGTGATGAGAATGAAAAGGTATAATGATAATCACATCAGGCATCTCTACACAAACATCCCATCTGTGTGGAGATGATGCACAGGTTTGGTCCATTCTCCATGAGGAGAAAAAACAAACTGAAATCAAAAGGTTGATCAGACAGTTGCTCTGGCAGCAGCAGTGATAACCACGATGCTGACCTCAAAAAAAATTAAAAAAAATTCCACAAAAGGAAAGTGGAGAGAGAGAGAGAGAGAGAGAGAAATTCAGGAAAACAATTACTCTCTACATTTTCTCCCAGAAAACCAAACGACAAGAAGGACTTAAATGGTAAGTCAGTGCAGACGGCGTGCCCAACCGAGCAGTGGACTCATAGGGTCAGAGCAGTGTTTCTCAACATGATGATGACCAGCTAGCACTACCAGCTAGCGCTAGCTAGTTAGCTATCATTTATACATCATTAAAACGTATCCCCAATATTTGCGTGATATTTGTTAGCTAGCTAGACTAAAATTGAAACCTACCTGTTCACACTATAGATGCTACTACTACTAATACTACTACTAATACTACTTCTACTACTACTACTACAACTGTAGTCGACAGCGATCCCAACGTGTGTCTATGACATGAAGTAGAAGCAGCGGACCTTGGAGGTGAGCCAGTTGTTGTGTATATAACTAGACCATTTTCAATTGTAAAGTTAGGCCCATGATGACTTTGACGCACTTAAATATGTGTTCTATTGGATATGTATACTACTAAAAAGTTTTTTTCTTTCAGTAGTAGATTTTTATTATGGTAACCTTTGTAGGAGCAAACATTAAAGCCTAAATTCTCGTGCTGGTGCCCTGAGCCGCAGGGAGTCAGAGCAGGAAGCTGCCAGACGGACCGACGCTGAGGAGGGCAGCGAGGAGGAAGAGGAGGAGGAGGTAAAGAGGAGCAGCAGGGCCAGTGAAGGAGTGAAAGGAGAGATTGAACAAGCAAGTAATAAGGGAAAGGAGGAGTATGGACGGATTGGAGGTGAGGAAGATGAGGTTCAGGATGATCCAGCACTGTGGCCACAGGAAGTACAAAACCATGAACGAGATGCTGTTGTTCCAGACGAGCCAACAGATGCGGTGAGGAGACAGAACTGTGTAAAATTAGGCCCCCAGACTCAGAAGGCAAGCCATTCCCCAACTATTTACAGTACAGTCAGTCAGCAAACAGAAGAGAAAAGGTGCAGAGAGACTGGCTTATTGATAGTAAGAGTGTAAAGGCATTTTACTGCATTCCATGTGTTCTTTTTTCCCATGAGCAAAGTAAACTATCACCCAGTTCTCTGAATTGTAAAGATGACTGTAAAATATCATCAGTGAAATGGTGGAGAATGTATGACAAACTACCAGAGCATGAGGACGATGTGTCTCACAAGAACTGTTACTGGAAATGGAAAAATCTGCAGCGTTCCTTAACAACAGCAACAGGTACAGAGTCAGCTGCAGGAACAAATCCCGTCAGAAATGGATTAAAACACAGCACTACTAGAAATGGGTTGGAATGTGACGCTGTACTTAGCATCTAGGAATCTGCCATTCTGGGGGAAATCACTCAATCTTGATGATGTGCATGATGGACATTACCTAGGCTTACTTGACCTGTTTAAATTATGACCCCCTATTACGTGAGCACTTACAGAAAGAAAGTCAGGGACAAAAAAAAAGAAAAGCACGACTGAGTCATTACCTCAGCCCTGAGAGCCAAACCAGTTCAGAGGAATATATGGACAAAGGGTTTTGAAAACAAATCTTTATGAAAGAGAAGATGAACGAGTAGTACAGGGAACAGGTGAATTGGAAATAATTAAACGTTTTCTTGAATTTAAAGACATTGCTAGAAAGATGTCGCTCAAAAGACGTCGCGAGAAATACGTCGCTAGAAAGACGTCGCTAGCAAGACGTCGCTCGAAAGACAACGCTAGAAAGAAGTGCTAGAAAGACGTCGATAGAAAGAGGTGCTAGAAAGAGGTTGCTAGAAAGAGTTCGCTAGAAAGAGGTGCTAGAAAGAGGTCGCTAGAAAGAGTTTGCTGGAAAGAGGTGCAGGAAAGACGTCGCTAGAAAGACGTCGCTAGAAAGAGGTGCTAGAAAGAGGTAGTAGAAAGAGGTCGCTAGAAAGAGTTTGCTGGAAAGAGGTGCAAGAAAGACGTCGCTAGAAAGACGTCGATAGAAAGAGGTGCTAGAAAGAGGTTGCTAGAAAGAGTTCGTTAGAAAGAGGTGCTAGAAAGAGGTCGCTAGAAAGAGTTTGCTAGAAAGAGGTGCTAGAAAGACGTCACTAGAAAGAGGTGCTAGAAAGACGTCGCTAGAAGGACGTCGCTAGAAAGAGGTGCTAGAAAGACGTCGCTAGAAAGAGGTGCTAGAAAGAGGTGCTAGAAAGAGGTGCTAGAAAGACGTCACTAGAAAGAGGTGCTAGAAAGACGTCGCTAGAAAGAGGTGCTGGAAAGACGTTGCTAAAAAGACGTCGCTAGAAAGACGTCGCAAGAAAGAGGTCGCTAGAAAGAGGTGCTAAGAAGACGTCGCTAGAAAGATGTCGCAAGAAAGAGGTTGCTAGAAAGAGGACCCTAAAAAGACGTCGCTGAAAGAGGTGCAAGAAAGACGTCACTAGAAAGACGTCGCAAGAAAGACTTCGCTAGAAAGAGATGCTAGAAAGACGTTGCTAGAAAGAGGTCGCTAGAAAGAGGTGCTAAAAGAGGTCGCTAGAAAGAGGTGCCAGAAAGACGGGGCAAGAAAGAGGTGCTAGAAAGACGTCGCTAGAAAGATGTCGCAAGAAAGACGTCACCAGATAGAGGTGCTAGAAAGAGGTCGCTAGAAAGAGGTCGCTAGAAAGAGGTCCCTAGAAAGATGTCCCTAGAAAGACATTGCGAGAAAGAGGTCGCTAGAAAGAGGTACCAGAAAGACGTCGCTAGAAAGACTGGGCTAGAAAGAGGTGCTACAAAGACGTCGCTAGAAAGATGTCGCAAGAAAGACGTCACCAGATAGAGGTGCTAGAAAGACGTCGCTAGAAAGAGGTCGCTAGAAAGAGGTCCCTAGAAAGATGTCCCTAGAAAGACATTGCGAGAAAGAGGTCGCTAGAAAGAGGTACCAGAAAGACGTCGCTAGAAAGACTGGGCTAGAAAGAGGTGCTACAAAGACGTCGCTAGAAAGATGTCGCAAGAAAGACGTCACCAGATAGAGGTGCTAGAAAGACGTCGCTAGAAAGATGTCGCTAGAAAGACGTCGCTAAAAAGAGGTGCTAGAAAGACGTCCCTAGAAAGACGTCGCTAGAAAGACGTCACTAGAAAAACGTCGCTAGAAAGAGGTCGCTAGAAAGACGTCGCTAGAAAGACGTCGCAAGAAGGAGGTTGCTAGAAAGACGTCGCTAGAAAGACGTCGCCAGAAACAGGTCGCCAGAAAGAGGTCGCCAGAAAGAGGTCGCCAGAAAGACGTCGCCAGAAAGAGGTCGCTAGAAAGACGTAGCTAAAAAGAGGTCGCTAGAAAGAGGACCCTAAAAAGACATCGCTAGAAAGAGGTGCTAGAAAGACGTCGCTAGAAAGATGTCGCAAGAAAGACGTCACAACATTGATATAAAATCGACTCTCCCATCTCTTGTTCCTACCAAGGCTGCAAGGAATCTTGGTGTCATTATTGATGACCAACTGACATTCTCGGACCATGTTGCCGCCGTCTCCCGGTCCTGCCGCTTCGCACTACTCAACATCCGAAAAGTCAGGCCGTACCTGACCCAATATGCCACTCAACTGCTGGTACAAACCTTGGTGATGTCCCGTCTCGACTATTGCAACGCCCTCTTAACAGGCTTGAGGCCTGTGCGGTGAAGCCACTACAGATGATACAGAATGCGGCGGCGCGACTGGTGTTCAACCAGCCAAAGAGGGCACATGTCACTCCGCTGCTCATCGAGCTCCACTGGTTACCTGTAGCCGCCCGCATCAAGTTCAAGTCTCTTATGCTGGCCTACAGAGTGATTACTGGGAATGCTCCCGCCTACTTAAATGTTCTTGTAAGAGCACATGTTGCCCCCCGGATGCTGCGCTCGTCAAATGAGCGTCGCCTGGCTCTGCCGGCCGTACAGCCACGGCAATCCAGGCTATTCTCATTTTTAGTTCCACGTTGGTGGAACGAGCTGCCAAAAAAGACCAGAGCGGGGACCTCCCTCTCTGTCTTTAAGAAGCACTTGAAGACCCAGCTCTTCAGTGAGTACCTCCTGTCCTAACCTACAATTACTTAGCACCACCTTGCAGTATTTATTGTTACACGAATGTTGTTGTTACACTAATCTCTGTCGCAATGTAGCTTGAATGTTATTCTCCCTTGTAAGTCGCTTTGGATAAAAGCGTCTGTTAAATGACTAAATGTAAATGTAAATGTAAAGAAAGACGTCGCTAGAAGGAGGTGGCTAGAAAGACGTCGCTAGAAAGACGTCGCCAGAAAGACGTCGCCAGAAAGAGGTCGCTAGAAAGATGTCGCTAAAAAGAGGTCGCTAGAAAGACATCGCTAGAAAGACGTCACTAGAAAGACTTCGCTAGAAAGACGTCGCTAGAACAACGTCGCCAGAAAGACGTCGCAAGAAGGAGATCGCTAGAAAGACGTCGCTAGAAAGACGTCACGAGAAAGAGGTCGCCAGAAAGAGGTCGCGAGAAAGAGGTCGCGAGAAAGAGGTCGCGAGAAAGAGGTCGCGAGAAAGAGGTCGCGAGAAAGAGGTGCTAGAAGGAGGTGCTAGAAAGAGGTCGGTAGAAAGAGGTCGGTAGAAAGAGGTGCTAGAAAGAGGTCGCTAGAAAGAGGTGCTAGAAAGACGTCCCTAGAAAGACGTCGCTAGAAAGACGTCACTAGAAAAACGTCGCTAGAAAGAGGTCGCTAGAAAGACGTCGCTAGAAAGACGTCGCAAGAAGGAGGTTGCTAGAAAGACGTCGCTAGAAAGACGTCGCCAGAAACAGGTCGCCAGAAAGAGGTCGCCAGAAAGAGGTCGCCAGAAAGACGTCGCCAGAAAGAGGTCGCTAGAAAGACGTAGCTAAAAAGAGGTCGCTAGAAAGAGGACCCTAAAAAGACATCGCTAGAAAGAGGTGCTAGAAAGACGTCGCTAGAAAGACGTCGCAAGAAAGACGTCGCTAGAAAGAGGTCCCTAGAAAGATGTTCCTAGAAAGACATTGCGAGAAAGAGGTCGCTAGAAAGAGGTTGCTAGAAAGACGTCGCTAGAAAGACATCGCCAGAAAGACGTTGCGAGAAAGAGGTCGCCAGAAAGAGGTCACGAGAAAGAGGTCGCGAGAAAGACGTCGCGAGAAAGAGGTCGCGAGAAAGAGGTCGCCAGAAAGAGGTCGCCAGAAAGACGTCGTTAGAAAGAGGTCCTGAGAAAAGAGGTTGCTAGAAAGACGCAGCTAGAAAGATGTCGCTAGAAAGACGTCGCTAGAAAGACGTCGTAGAAAGATGTCGCTGGAAAGAGGTAACCGGAAAAACGTCGCCGGAAAGACGTCGCCGGAAAGAGGTCGTAGAAAGAGGTCGCTAGAAAGAGGTCGCTAGAAAGATGTCGTAGAAAGAGGTGCTAGAAAGATGTCGCTAGAAAGAGGTCTCTAAAAAGAGGTTGCTATAAAGAGGTTGCCAGAAAGAGGTCGCCAGAAAGAGGTCGCTAGAAAGAGTTCGTAGAAAGAGGTCGCTAGAAAGAGGTCGTAGAAAGACGTCGCCGGAAAGACGTCCCTGGAAAGACGTCGCCGGAAAGAGGTCGTCAGAAAGAGGTCGCCAGAAAGAGGTCGCCAGAAAGAGGTAGGTAGAAAGAGGTCGTAGAAAGAGGTCGCCAGAAAGAGGTTGGTAGAAAGAGGTGCTAGAAAGACGTCCCTAGAAAGACGTCGCTAGAAAGACGTCACTAGAAAAACGTCTCTAGAAAGAGGTCGCTAGAAAGACGTCCCTAGAAAGACGTCGCAAGAAGGAGGTCGCTAGAAAGACGTCGCTAGAAAGACGTCGCCAGAAACAGGTCGCCAGAAAGAGGTCGCCAGAAAGAGGTCGCCAGAAAGAGGTCGCCAGAAAGACGTCGCCAGAAAGAGGTCGCTAGAAAGACGTAGCTAAAAAGAGGTCGCTAGAAAGAGGACCCTAAAAAGACATCGCTAGAAAGACGTCGCTAGAAAGACGTCGCAAGAAAGACGTCGCTAGAAAGAGGTGCTAGAAAGACGTCGCTAGAAAGAGGTCGCTAGAAAGAGGTCCCTAGAAAGATGTTCCTAGAAAGACATTGCGAGAAAGAGGTCGCTAGAAAGAGGTTGCTAGAAAGACGTCGCTAGAAAGACATCGCCAGAAAGACGTTGCGAGAAAGAGGTCGCCAGAAAGAGGTCACGAGAAAGAGGTCGCGAGAAAGACGTCGCGAGAAAGAGGTCGCGAGAAAGAGGTCGCCAGAAAGAGGTCGCCAGAAAGACGTCGTTAGAAAGAGGTCCTGAGAAAGAGGTTGCTAGAAAGACGCAGCTAGAAAGATGTCGCTAGAAAGACGTCGCTAGAAAGACGTCGTAGAAAGATGTCGCTGGAAAGAGGTAACCGGAAAAACGTCGCCGGAAAGACGTCGCCGGAAAGAGGTCGTAGAAAGAGGTCGCTAGAAAGAGGTCGCTAGAAAGATGTCGTAGAAAGAGGTGCTATAAAGATGTCGCTAGAAAGAGGTCTCTAAAAAGAGGTTGCTATAAAGAGGTTGCCCGAAAGAGGTCGCCAGAAAGAGGTCACTAGAAAGAGTTCGTAGAAAGAGGTCGCTAGAAAGAGGTCGTAGAAAGACGTCGCCGGAAAGACGTCCCTGGAAAGACGTCGCCGGAAAGACGTCGTCAGAAAGAGGTCGGTAGAAAGAGGTCGTAGAAAGAGGTCGGTAGAAAGAGGTCGTAGAAAGAGGTCGCTAGAAAGAGGTCGTAGAAAGAGGTCGCTGGAAAGACATCGCCAGAAAGACGTCGCCAGAAAGAGGTCGCTAGAAAGAGGTCGCTAGAAAGAGGTCGTAGAAAGACGGAGTGTGTGTATTGCTGCGGTCTGACCAGCCGTAACTCATTTAGGTCTACTGTGTCATCAAGACCCTAGACATGCTTGGTGCTACCTGCAGCCTGACAAAAGAAGCCTAATCTGAGGGAAAAGGTGTGAAAAGCTACTTCATGTCTTTCAAGGCAATTCTCCTGCTCACTCTCTGGGTAAAGGTTTTGCAGTGTATTGAGAGTAGAAGCCGAACTCTTCAGTCAGAAAATTTCTCTGGACACTGAAGCAGCAGACTTTAAGGCACTGCAGGAAGAAATGCAGACTGTGTAATCATGTGACGCTCTTCTGGCAGAAACCTCCATGGTGGCAAATGAAATGAGTGTGAGCAGTCAGCTTCACAGTGAACAGAGAAAATAAAATATTTCCCTGATGGGACTGAAAATGACAGAGCAAATGAACACAAGTCAGACACTGGATTTGGATGTGGATGTTCTCATCAGTCATTTGGACATGCAGATATATGCAAGGAGTTTTCACCAATACTTACAAATAGGAAAATGACTGAAAATGAAACCAAATTCATGTATCTTGCCACAAATTGAGTACCAAGTACTCCAAAGATGTCACAGATGGATTTGAAAATGAAGTGCGACAGCTAAAGACGTACGGTGCCACTTTTCAGATGGTCTTCCTCCTGTCGAGCTCCAAAATGCCACCGACCAGATGCAGCCACAGCGTTTTTGGAGAGGTGTGGATTGCACTGCCAATCTTCTGTACAACGCCTGAAACAGTTGCTGGAGGTGAAAGTGCCTTCAGGAAGCTAAAACTTATAAAGAACTATCTAAGATGTACAATGTGCAGAGACAGGTTTAACAGCCACGCCTTCCTTTCAACTGAAAACCAGTTAGCTAGAAAATCTAACTTTAAAGACTTTGCTCACAAGAAGGCTGGACACTGGGCTCTTGGTGCAGCTTAACCTCTTAGTGTTGCTGACAGGGAACAAACACAAGGACACAGCCTTCAGCTCTTCCAGCCGAGTGCTGCCCTAATGGGCACCGTGCTGTTTCACAGTATTTTCTGTTATGGTTTATCTGCTGTTGAACTTACTCAGGGATGCCCGCATCATGTCTTGACGCTACAGTGCAAAACGCTGTGTCGCTGTGTGCAGTGCCCTGCAGTCCACATAGTTCAGGATTGTTTTTATTTTATTAGGCATTTATGTTATTTAGGCATGTATTTAGGAATTATGCATAGGGCAGAAGAGGGTTAGCCTTGTTTATAAGAACTGGTAATACATAATTTATTCTGAAACATGATTATTGATAATTTATTCTATAAAACTGACTACAATTCCATATATTAACAATACGTCACAAATTGTGAAGTTATTTATAATAAAACATCATAAAAATGTCATGACACAAACAGCTTTTGTTAACATTAGGAACCCAAGATGTTTGCAATACTGTTCATATAGGCAAAGGAGGAAGGTGTAAACTACAATCTGCACAATTGTAGTCTAGAGCAGCAGAAGCTTATAGTCGAACATTTAATAACGCAAATTGGTCAGTACGTTATTTTGATCTGAAACATTCTGATTTCTATGTTAGGGGCCCGGTAGGTTTTGTTTTACTGGCAATGTCCCTGCTAAGATTAAAACAAAACTGAGTCCGAATATCAAATGATAATGTCTGAATAGAATTTCTTTCCCCATATTCAAGATTGAAGATTCAAGAGGTTTATTTGTCACATACATATACATACTTTCATAAATATACATAATTTCACACATATATGCAGTGAAATGTCTTAACAACGCACCCAGAGATTATGTGCAATAGTTACTAAACTGAACACAATAGTTGAACTAATTCCTACCTAGCAACTAACTGAAACTAACTGATTCCTAAAACGTAATGAAGTTAGTGAATGGAATAATATAAAATAAAATGAAATAAAATAAAATAAAATAAGACTCAAAAAGGTAATACAGAGTGGGGGTACAAAATAGAAGTAAAGGAAGTTTATGGGATAGGCTATTTGTATATACAGATATGTAGATACATAGTAATTTGAATCCAAGCCTGTGACGTACAGTAGAAAATGGTATTTTAGATGTAAATGTATAAGAAAAGCTTGTTTTGTGTTGGCTGCAGCGCAGTCAACACATCTATTAGGGTTCAAAAATAGATTGTGTGTGATGCATATGTAACTCTACGTTTCTAAATTAAAAATTGGGATGAATTTAGCAAATGCAAAATTCTGATACAAAAAGTCGCCAAAGTGAGATCCAAATTTGAACCTTCACATGTTATAACGGATGAAGCTGAAGGTCAGTGTTAACCAGAACCCCAACCTCCACGTCCAAACTGCTCCAACTTTGACCCTGTTAACACTGCTTTTGCAGATCTGCCAATCAGAATGCACCGCTGGCGACAGCAAGACTCGACTACTTTGGATATCAAGATGCTACTAGGGAGCTCCGCCTTCTCGGGTCGGAGCAGCTCCGCCTTCTCGGGTCGGAGCAGCTCCGCCTTCTCTGGTCGGAGCAGCTCCACATCTTGGAATGTTTCCCAGGTCCTGAGCTGTGAGGTGGGAAAAGTCTCCGGTTCCCTGAGACACGAAGGTGGAAATCTACTTCACACTCTTCTTCCACAATTTTCCATCAAACGTTCAGTGGTGGCAGCAGGTTTCCCAGAGTGTAGCAGTGTATGGAGGCATTAACCTGCTGGAATACGAACATCGGGAGGGAAGGGGGTCAGCTGAAATTGCGTCTTAGTCCACGGCCCTTGTACGACCATGCAGATCAATTGTTGGCCCCGATGGCTCACACAAGATGGCCGCCAGACTGTATGAGTTCCTTGGTTACCAGTTGATCACAGTCATTGGAGGTTAACAGTGTCATTTGTCTTTCTCCAAATCCGACCCCACCCGGACATCAGGATCCGGACATCAGTCTGAAGGACCTGGAAGACGTGGTTCCCTGGTGGTTCAGGTTGTCTTGTGCTTCCTGAAGCAGCCTTGCCTCCCATCCATCCTTGTGACCCTCACGACGTGCTGTCCTGGTTGGGACCGGGTCAGTATTTCTCTATCTTTCATCCCCCGTTGGGTAAAGTGAGCGTCCATTCCTGAGGTGGAGCCACCGTGCACATGCAGCTTGTCTGTGTCTTATTCAATAACTCTGCTCCCCTTCAATCATGCAATAATTCTGCAGTTTTTGGCCATTTTTGAAACTTTCATTTATGTTGCTTTGATAACTCTCATATCAAAGTGTTAAGTTGGTATTTCAGAGCTGATGCACGTTGCAATTTGGAACGACTCAGGACTGCAGCTGCATTTGTTGGTTTCTTCAAAGTGAAACTCATCTGATGTTTCTGTGACGCATATTTTCCCTTCACTCAACACCTCTCTCTAAATATACAGATATATATATATATAGGAGCTTGAACCTCCAGGAGCTTGAACCTCCAGGAGCTTGAATCTCCAGGAGTTTGGATTCTGCAGTTCCTCAGGGAGGTCAATGCCCCAACGGTGCCTTTTGTTTCCATGAGCGACACAACAAGCATCTCAGGGAAGGATCCAGGGGTCCAATCAGGACGCTCCCTGGGTTCAACCTAAAGCACCAGGAGGTTTTTCTGGCTGTCACTAGAAGGAAACAGAGCTGAGCTGTTGATTACAGAAACGCTGGGAACGCCGCTGGGAACGCCGCATCGTTTGTCGTGATAAATATGTTGTCAGCAAATGTTCTGTTTCATATATTTATCAGTTTGTTGAATAAAAATAAAATTGTGAATATATCGATTGAGCATCAAATATCACTCAATGTGACCTTGACTTTAATGTCAAAATAGTGTATATATATATATATATAGATTCCAAGCCTGGAATCAAGGAGCTGACCACGCCCTCACTCGGTAACTTCTACCACATTATTATTTCATTGCGTCAGTTTCTGCTTCTTTTTCTCCGTCACACACATCCCATCATGTGGATCCAGGGAAGTGAAAATGGAATTTCCATTTGTGCTGAACAAGAGAGAAGCCGGAGCCTTCCAAAAAAGCAGGATCAGTGAGTGATCTCGACACAGCGTTTAACGGCAGCGCCGGCTCTCAGGGTCACCGGTTATTAAGGACTCGTAAATCTCCTCCATATGGAGAGCTGACGGAGAGCGAGGGGTGGAGCTTGGAAGGAGAGGAAGAGAGGGAACACGGAGGACGACGGAGTAAGACTAAAGTAACAGAACCAAAATAAAACTCAAGTCAGAAGACGTGGAGAAATGTCACAACTCTGCGGCGTCGCCCACAAAATCTGTTGAACTCAACTTAAAAGGGACGGAGAGAGAAGCTGCGTCCGATGGCTGAACCACCAACGGCGTCCTGTGGAAAACAGAAAACAGGTGAAATCTGATCCTGAGCTTTGTTTTCTGCTGATCAGACGAGACGAGAGGTAAAACGACTCCAGAGACAACGAGTCCCAGTGTCGGACCTGACTAAAATGGAGGAGGTGTTTACATCAGATCCACGGCGTCCACGGGTCACGGCTCGTGAGTCCCAAGCGACGGAGCCGTCTATTTCCACCGCACCGCCCTGAAACACGTCAAAAAGCCCAAAGAAACCTGAGGTGTCAGAGCAGGAAATGGAAGTGATTCCTGCGGTAATTCCACTCAGTGCACGGACGCTCGTCCTGAATCGTGTCCCACGTGTGGCTGCCACATTTTCCCAGCGCCGTGAAGCTGCTCTGCAGCAAGTCAGAGGAAGCACATCCCTTCAACACACCAGCGTCTGGAACAAGCAGACGAGTGCTGGTCGCGTGGTCTGCCTTTCACACTCTACATCAAATAGCATCGTCTTAAGCGCCAGAAGTAATACTGTGATATCAATCATATTTACACCAAAACAAGCTTCTGTCTGAAGCTCCTCACGCCGCCTCTAAACTCTGAAATCAGAATTGAGTTGATGTTGATTCCAAAGAGGCTTCCCTTCCGTCCGCACTCAAGATGCTGATGCAGCGAAACGTGTCGCTGTTCTGATGGAACCCATAAATCACATGAGTTGGTGTAGCTTTGCAATTTTGATCTTGCAACACAACAGAGAGTTTCCATAATTTATTTGAAGTGGAATTGGAATTATTTCTACGGCGCCCCCTGGTGATCTTTCAGGGGTTGAAAGGTGCTGCAGCCGCCAGGGGAGGGAAGCCGTTCATCCCATAAAGACATAGGTGAACAATGAAATATCAATAAAAAACCATTTGAACCATTTCCATGTGAACGTGTGTGTGTGCACAGTGCTGTGTCGCTGGAGAAGGTTAGCCATCTGCCCGCGGGCGCTTCAGCCCAGCGCTAATTACAGCCCGTGTTGCTAGGCAACAGCAGCGATCCGGGCCCCGGGGTGCCCGCGGCAGCCAAGCGCCCCGCCCTCAACCTGACCCCCCACACACCTATGATAACCTGTTACATGACGAGGCTGGAAGGTGTTTTTACGTAATGTGTGGCATCATTACACATGAACTGGAAGGTAATTACATCATGTTATAATAATTACATTATGTTAAAGGTAATTACATCATGTTATAATAATTACATTATGTTAAAGGTAATTACATCATGTTATAATAATTACATCATGTTATAATAATTACATCATGTTAAAGGTAATTACATCATGTTATAATAATTACATCATGTTGTAATAATTACATCATGTTAAAGGTAATTACATCATGTTATAATAATTACATCATGTTGTAATAATTACATTGTGTTAAAGGAAATTACAGAACGATATATTAAAGGTAATTACATTATTTTATAGGTTATTCGATTATGTTATAGGTAATTACTGAAGCGTCCAAACCACTTGCCTGTCTGTCTGTCTGTCTGTCTGCCTGTCTGCCTGCCACCAAAGACAGGGGATGGTCCACAGTGAAGGTCGTGGTGATGATGATGATAGAGAAGATGATGATTCACCTCCACCACACCTCCACCACACCTCCTGCACACCTCCACCACACCTCCATCACTCCTCCACCACACCTCAGCCCCACCTCATGCACACCTCCACCACACCTCCAGCACACCTCCTGCACACCTCCACCACACCTCCTGCACACCTCCTGTACATTACATTTCATTTCATTTAGCAGACGCTTTTATCCAAAGCGTCTTACAATTGTTCAAACACCGACGGACGCAGCCATCAGGAGCAATGAGGGGTTAAGTGTCTTGCTCAAGGACACTACAGCATGCTAGCAGGAGGAGCCTGGGATCCAACCAGCAACCTTTGGAACACTAGACCACCAGCTCTAGACCACCAGCTCTACCGCCTGAGCTACCATCCCCATATACCTGTACACCTCCACCACACCTCCACCACACCTCCTGTACACCACCACACCTCCTGCACACCTCCACCACACCTCCTGCACACCTCCACCACCACACCTCCACCACACCTCCAGCACACCTCCAGCACACCTTCTGCACACCTCCACCACACCTCCACCACACCTCCACCACACCTCCACAACACCTCCACTAGACCTCTGTCACACCTCCAGCACACCTCCATCACTCCTCCACCACACGTCAGCCCCATCTCCAGCACACCTCCTGCACACCTCCACCACAGTTCCTGCACACCTCATGCACACCTCCACCACACCTCCAGCACACCTTCTGCACACCTCCACCACACCTCCACAACACCTCCACTAGACCTCTGTCACACCTCCACCACACCTCGACCACACCTCCACCACACCTCCACAACACCTCCACAACACCTCCACCACACCTCTGTCACACCTCCAGCACACCTCCACCACTCCTCCACCACACCTCCTCCCCACTTCCAGCACACCTGCACCACACCTTCACCACACCTCCACCACACCTCCACCAAACCTGCACCACACCTCCAGCACTTCTCCACCAAACCTCCACAACACCTCCTGCACATCTCCACCAAACCTCCACAACACCTCCTGCACATCTCCACCAAACCTTCCCCACACCTCCACCAACAGCTGCTGGAGGCAGAGCTTCTTATAGAAAGGTGTTAATGTTGTATTTATTCATCTACGTCATTTGGGATCCCTCTGATTTTGGCTAAATAATAATAGTTGGTGTTGGTGAGAACATTCCTTCCACTGAGTGTGAAGATGCAGTTTCTCCGGCTCAATTCGTCCTCTGTCCAAGGTCACAGGATGTGAGCAGCTGTGACTGTTCTCTGGAGGTCAAAGCACAGCAACAAACTGCAGCTGTAGGAATCATCTGGAGCTTCATGATGGAGCGATGGAGGGATGGAGGGATGGAGGGATGGAGCGATAGAGGGATGGAGCGATGGAGCGATAGAGGGATGGAGTGATGGAGGGATGGAGGGATGGAGCGATGGAGGGATGGAGGGATGGAAGGATGGTGTGATGGAGGGATGGAGGGATGGAGCGATAGAGGCATGGAGCGATGGAGCGATGGAGGGATGGAGGGATGGAGGGATGGAGGGATGGAGCGATAGAGGCATGGAGCGATGGAGCGATGGAGGGATGGAGGGATGGAGGGATGGAGGGATGGAGGGATCTGGGATGGTAGCTCAGGCGGTAGAGCTGGTGGTGTAGTGATCTAAAGGTTGCTGGTTGGATCCCAGGCTCCTCCTGCTAGCATGCTGTAGTGTCCTTGAGCAAGACACTTAACCCCTAATTGCTCCAATTGTAAGTCGCTTTGGATAAAAGCGTCTGCTAAATGACTAAATGTAATATATAAATATAAAATATAATATAAATATATATATATATATAAATATATAATATATAATATATAATATAAATATAAATATAATATATAATATATATAATCTGTTCAGAGTAAAAACTAAGCTCCACAACAGAAGAAACTTCAGGGAAAAAGCAGTGAAATCCAAATTCAGTTTCCTGTGCTTGCAGCTCTTCCTCAGGCTGCACCCAGGTCCTCCCTCCACCTCCCCCACCCGCCTCCTCCGCCAACCTCCCCCCGCTGACCTCCCTCCGGGGGACGCTGGTCCTTGCTTCCTCCCGTCCAGTCGTTAATAACGCTCCTGCTCCGTCATCCTGACACAAATGAATTCTCTTATTTCTCTCTTGGCACCGAGGCCGAGCTGGAAAAACTGTTTATAGAATAAAAAGACAAAGAGTCATGAGGCGGCGCTGAGGACGACGGCAGCGTTTGTTTCTCAGATAAAACACCATCAAGTCCACAGCAAGGTTTCTCATAAAGCAGGGGTCAGGAACCTTTTTGGCTGGAAGAGCCATAAGAGCCAAATATTTCTAAATGTATTTCCTTGTGAGCCATATAATATGTAATAACACTGAATGCAACTTAATGCATTCTTTAAGTAAGACATACGTTTTTAACCTATAACACATCTCTGAGTACTTTAAAAATCACTATATATACTACATTTCTCTTTATTCTTCTTAATAATATTGTTGTAATACTGCAGCTAACCAGTAATAGATGAATAATTTTTAGCATGGATGTGACTTGTGGTGCTGCCTGGTTTTGCTGGTGGCCTTGTCGTCTGCTTTGTACGGAGTGAGGTGGAGCTTCATGCTGCCCTGAGGCTCCATCAGTGGCCATGTGGGCGCACCACGGCCAGGAAGACTCCGCCTCCCTCCCTAAAGCTCCACCTGTGGCAGAGACTCCCACAGGTGGAGCCTGAGCAGAGACCCGGGAGGGGCAGGGCCCCGAGTAAAAGGCCCCGGAGTCTTTCTGGGGTCCGCAGCCGGTGTTTGACTACGCCCCTTTGTCCGCCACATTTATATTTTGAATTTTATTTTCAAAATTGTAATTTCTCTGACCTTTTTTACTTGAAAATGACAGAGAATAAGTATTTATTACTTGTTAATTGTGATGAAAAATGTTAGCTCAAAATTGTCTGCCAGTCATATACCGTCATGGAAAGAGCCGTGATTGGCTCGCGAGCCATAGGTTCCCCACCCCTGTGATAAAGGGAGTGGCTCCTCCTCGCTGCTTCCACAGAATGATTCATATTATATTATATTATATTATATTATATTATATTATATTATATTATATGTTACATAATGTTATATTATATGTTATATTATATTATGTTATATTAAATTATATTAAGTATATTATATTATATATTATATTAAAATACCCACAATACAAGGAACATTTGAATTTCACAGAAGTGTCCTTTAAAAAGAAAAGGACACAGGAACTTGAAGGGAAACAACATCAAACTGGAATCAAAGCAGAATCTAAAACCTCTGATTTCAAACTCCCAAATAAGGATGTGACGCTTCTCCACCGCCACCTCCACTCAACGATTCCAACAAAACGTCCCACAATGCTTCAAGTTTGAACGAGCAGTGGAAACGTTCAAAACCTTCTATTAATCTTCTGGGGACTAAGGGTTATTTTGGAATTGGATACAGATATATTTCCTTCATATAATATTACCGACACTTAACAATTCATTATGTTCAGGAATAAATCCATAATTCCTCCTTCTGCTCAGAAATAACAGCTTTTTATATTGATTAATAGACGCTGCTCGCTCATTATGATTCATGACTCTTTTCACCAGAGACGCAGAAGCATTTGTCTTGAAACGAGGAGGAAAAAGGAGGAGGGAGAGGAGGAGGAAGAGGAGCAGGAGGAGGAAAAGGAGGAGGAGGAGGAGGAGGAAGAGGAGGAAGAGGAAGAGGAGGAGGAGGAAGCGGAGGAAAAGGAAGAGGAGGAGGAGGAGGAAGAGGAGGAAGAGGAGGAGGAGGAAGAGGATGGAAAGGAGGCGGAGGAAGAGGAGGGGGAGGAAGAGGAGGAGGAGGAAGAGGGGTATATTTTGTTTCCTCATTTTTGTGAAAAAAAAAAAAAAAAAAAATGTACACATGGCGGCCGCCCCTCCTGATAGAGGTCAGAGGTCATGCCTTCCCAACAGGAAGCAGAATCTGCATCATGGTCCTTCCACAGGAAGTGACAGAGCAGCGGGCAGGTGAACATTCCAACATTGTGTCAAAAACCCAGCGGCTGAAACAGGACTGAAGGCACAGACGACTCTACACCGTGTTCTCTGTTCCCTGCTCAGCTACGTCCGTCTCTCCTCCACCCGACGAGGAACAGAGGTCCTCCTCCACCCGACGAGGAACAGAGGGGGGTGATTGATCCAAGCTCTGCTCTACATTCTCACTCCAAAAACCTCCTCGTCATCTCTTTGATGAACAGAGTTTGGAAAAGGCATCAAGGTGTTAGAACTGGAAGTGGGTGGAACCGCAGCTCAAACCGCAGCTCAAACTGAAGCTCAAACTGAAGCTCAAACTGAAGCTCAAACTGAAGCTCAGATGTGAGACACGTCACACGGACGTGAAGCAGAAAGCCACGCCCACCCGAGCGTCCGGCAGTGGCGGAGACGACGAGATAACAACTCTGAAAAACTTGACACAACAACCTGCAGGAAACTCCACAAACTGATCCTCACGTGTCCTTCCTCCCATTCAGCCACACTCTCTCTACATCTCCACCCTTGTCCTCCTCCTCTTCCTCCTCCTCCTCCTCCTCTCTCTCGCCTCCTCCTCCTCTTGGAATGTGAAGGCTTTATTTCCTTGTCAGCACATACCTGACTGCAGGCGACTGCCGACCTTCACCTTCACCTTCACCTTCACTGAGGTTGTGTGTGTTGGGGTGATGGACGCCGTCTGCCGTCCAGGGAACATTCATTATATCAAACCAACAATGTTCTTTGCATTCATTTCGACAGGGAAATACCGTTTCATGTTCCATTCACAAAGTGCGTCTCCAACAGTTTTATTACAGCAGCTTGTTGAAGGAGGAATTAGTGCAAACACATCACGTTATTCATTCAATCAATGAGCTGCTGTGGCTCAACACCCTAATGCAGGGTTCAGGTTGAATGCTTTTAAACGCAGAGCACTTAGAGCTGCAGCGCGGTGAGGAGTCACGGCCGGAGGAGTCATGGCTGGACGAGTCACGGCCGGAGGAGCTGACGTTGTTCGGCCCGTGGCTGTTCGGGCCTTGACTCAGGGAACCAGCCGCCAAGACCACGTTAATATCTCAGAAGAAAGTGGTTGAGACAGGCAGAGGCTGTGAAATGTAGTTAGTTCTTTCATGCAAACACTCTCCAAAGCAGCGTTAAAGCCACGCCCGCAGAAAGCTTCAGCAGGACTTTGAAATATTCGTGAGGCTTCGAAAAAGCTGAAACCGGATGCAAACACATCACTTGGAAGTTTTTCCCAATGTAATGATCGCTGAGGAGCTGCTGGTCCAACGCTCTGGAGCTCCTGAAAACTAAAACCTCTTTTCACTGCTTTGTCTGGATCAAAAGGGAGCGGGAAGAGAGACCAGCCACGCCCATCGTCCTGACGGCAGGAGGTCGCTAGAGCTGTGCACCGTCACGTCCAGACCGCACCACGACGGTGGTGACGATAACTCTTCAGTTACAACTTCATCTGAGGAATGTTTGTTCTCAAATTGTAAATGATATTCAATGTGTTTGGGAAGTGGAAACGTGTTCAAGAGTCTGACGTCAGATGTGAACAGAGGAAGCTGGGGAAGTGGAGTTGCTCCACCGACACCGCCTTGTTCTGGATCAAATGGAGAAAATGTCAATTCAACTTTGCCAAGGAACCAGGATGAGGCACGAAATCTCTGAATTCCACTGAAGAGTAATTCTAAAAGAGGAATTCTAACTTCCACTTCAGCAGAGACTGAAGAAAGAAGTCGTGACGCGCACGTCACAGCAGAGACGCACAAATAGGTTTTTAGGGTCAAATTCAAGTGAAGTGCAGAATGAAACATTTCCTGTTCATGTTGTTCTTCATCTTGGTAGAAAGATCAAACTCAGAAGATGTGTCAGTGAGTTTAATCTGTTTAATCTGTCGCTGCCTATCCCACATGTGAAGCATTTTAGATGACTAAACATGACAACAACCACGGCAAACTCCTCTTGTTTCTCAGAGTCAAATATTCAGTATTTTCTCAACCCACGACTTTCTAATTCTGTTTCTAATTCTGACTGAAAGGTGTCAAACCACTGCGTTTGAGTCTGAGTGGGATGTCTGCCATAACAACTGAACCCCACGCTGCAGAAGGCTACACCATCACCTCCACCATCAGACCCCTGGAGACTCCATCTGTCTGTGAAGGCTCCACATCGCCCCCCGCAATGAAATGCCACAATTAGGCCGATCAGTCACATCAGCCGTTGGATCCGCTGCCGCTCCTCTTTTTCAGACCTTCACCACATTTTGTTGACTCCAAAAAACACGACGGGAGATGGTGGAGCTGAAGGAGCTGCTCCGCTCGGTGCCGCCAGGTGATTCTCTCCCAGAGGAGGGAGGGATGGGAAGTAGATTATACCTGGAGCAATGTCCTCAAGATTCAACCTGATTCATATTTTTAATAAGACGGAGCAATGGATGAGAGTCTTCTCAACATCCAGACCGGTATGGAGTAACGCCCGTTCACATGGTGTGCGCTCACTTTGTGCTACCTCAGCCTTCCCTTCGTCACCTCCTGAACCTTCCAATGGTTCTGAAAAGCCGGAGCGTAGAGCACGACCGGACAACACCATGACGCTCCACGCCTCAGAACAATCTTTACTAGGACCACTTAAATATCCCTCAAAGGACCAACGCTCCAGGGAACCAAACCCTGTTCTGTTCTGCTATGAGGGTGAAGGGACATTCATTCATACATTCATACATTCATTCTAGAAATCAAAGTATTTAGATGAAGGTCATTTGAACAAGTTTTTGCCAAACTAATAGCATCCAGCGTCACACAGAAGGAAGGAAACAGCTTCTTACCTGCGGTGATGCTCCACCAGAGGGACGTTCATCTGGACCTTACCTGCTTCACTGGACGTGCACCAGGACACCACAGCTTTAATCACCTTTTAAACAGCATGATCATGTCAATATCATAGAAACAAAGATGGCCATGGAGTCATATGATGTAAATATGTGACCCATCGCAGCAAAACCCGCCGTCTCGCGCATTTCTAAAATGGCCAGGAGCAGCCCAATAAGTTGAAAAAACCTTTCTTGAAGGAAAATCCAATTTTTCCAGATTCACGTCCTTTGTGGTTTTTTTTTATCTCTCAACGTATTTTCAAAACCGAATTAGATTTATAAATAGTAGAAAAATCTTAATCCGTGGAGTTGAATATTCCCGTTAGATGACATGGGGAAACACAGTTCACTTACCGAGACGCTGAACAGCACTGAACAACGCCGATCGATGGTTTCCTTTAAAGCGAGCGTCCAGGTGAAGATCATTCCTCCATATTCCATGTGATGTCAAGTCGCAATGTGAAACCGTTTTGATAGAATTCAACCTTTAAATCGTACTACTTTTACACACACAGAGACATCGTTGTGAAACGGCAAAGAAGAAAAACCCTTTGCATCACGCACCTACGTCACTTCTGTAAACAGATGGTTAAAGCGCAGCACGGGGGTGTTTCCGTCTCACTTGTCTGTGAAAACGTTGTTCTCTGTATCGTTATGGATTAGGTGAAGTGGGTGGAGGAAGCTCAGAATCATATTTGGGACCTTAATCTGAGCAGTGCGATGGATCCAAGTAAGTGTAAGCGGCGCGTACTGGACTTCATTTTCCGTGATGAGAGTCAGTTCTCCCACAGCGACGTGGAGAAGGACAGCGATGCTGAACGTGATATTACTCCGGACTTGGAGAACATTTCAAACAGTGGATTTCAAATTTAATGTGATAATGAAACTGATTATTTTCAAGAACCACCCGAGGAGACTGATACGTCCAGAAGAAGTTGATGACGTGATGAAGTCCGTTGAGGTTGGTGACAGGTTCAGATTCAGATTTTCTGAGTCTCATAATATTGATACTCTACATTTTGTTGTGTTGTCTGTACTTTTAAACTCCAAAATAATTCCACTTTTATAAAAAATGTATATTCTTACTGTTAAATAAAATATTTTTAAAAAACAATATGAGTTGTGTTGTTGAGCTGTTGGTGATTGGCCCATTCAGCAGTATGTTAAGTAGCCATGAGGCTTTGTTGGTCCTCCAAGCCCAGTTGCATTGTGGGAGCTTAATGAAGCTGGTGTGGGTCAAACTTTGAAGGTGATTATCTCAGAATCAGTTTGCCAAACCCTTGTCATCAACAAGTCATAGCTTTAAAAGTATTTGCTTGATTGGCACAAGTGACACCTTTTTGGAAGCTCTGATTCTCCACTTTCAAATTATGTGAAAAAAAAAGTCGAAAGCGGCCAAATTACCCTAAAGTATGCGATGGGTCACATATGTGTTTTTGAATATCAAAGTGAAATAAAAACACATGAGACTGCAGGAAACAACATGAGGTTCCTGACGTTGCAGTCAACTGACACATGACGGTACGATTACACCGACACAGTGAAGACCTGCTGGTTCTACGGTGAAGAGGGAGGAGCCAGGGGTTTACCTGCAAGGCTCAGTAGGGACCTGAGAAGGCGAGTCTCTCCTCTCTGCCCTGAGGAGGAGAGGTCAGAGGTCACAGGTCAGATGTCCACTTACCCGACGCTCACCAAGACAGACGAGCCATGATACCACTGCACCCGGACCACTCCCGGTTCTGGAGTCTGAGTTATTCACCATGACACGGGCAGAATGGACCGCAGAAGATAGAGATGTGAATAATAGAGGAAGGATAGAGGAAGGACAGAGGAGGGATAGAGGAAGTATAGAGGAAGGATAGAGGAAGGACAGAGGAGGGATAGAGGAAGAATAGAGGAGGGATAGAGGAAGACTAGAGGAAGGACAGAGGAGGATGGAGGAAAGATGGAGGAAGACTAGAGGAATGATAGTGGAAGGATAGAGGAAGAAAAGAGGAAGGATAGAGAAAGGATGTAGGAAGGATAGAGGAGGGATAGGGGAAGGATAGAGGAAGGATCGAGGAAGAATAGAGGAAGGATAGAGGAAGAATAGAGGAAGAAAAGAGGAAGGATAGAGGAAGACTAGAGGAAGGATAGAGGAAGTATAGAGGAAGGATAGTGGAAGGATGTAGGAAGACTAGAGGAAGGATAAAGCAGAATAGAGGAAGGATAGAGGAAGAAAAGAGGAAGGATAGAGGAAGAATAGAGGAAGGATCGAGGAAGAATAGAGGAAGGATGGAGAAAGGATAGAGGAAGAAAAGAGGAGGGATAGAGGAAGACTAGAGGAAGGATAGAGGAAGAATAGAGGATGACTAGAGGAAGGATAGAGAAAGGATGTAGGATGGATAGAGAAAGACTAGAGGAAGGATAGAGGAAGAAAAGAGGAAGGATCGAGGAAGAATAGAGGAAGGATAGAGGAAGAATAGAGGAAGACTAGAGGAAGGATAGAGGAAGGATAGAGGAAGAAAAGAGGAAGGATAGAGGAAGACTAGAGAAAGGATAGAGGAAGAAAAGAGGAAGGATAGAGGAAGAATAGAGGAAGTATAGAGGAATAATAAAGGAAGGATAGAGGAATGGTAGAGGAAGGATACAGGAATAATAGCGGAAGGATAGTGGAAAAATGTAGGAAGACTAGAGAAAGGATAGTGGAAGGATCGAGGAAGAATAGAGGACGGATATAGGAAGACTAGAGGAAGACTAGAGGAAGGAAAGAGGAAGGATGTAGGAAGACTAGAGGAAGGATAAAGAGGAAGGATAGAGGAAGGATGTAGGAAGGATGTCGGAAGTATAGAGGAAGGATAGAGGAAGGATAGAGGAAGAATAGAGGAAGGATGTAGGAAGACCAGAGGAAGGATATAGGAAGGATAGAGGAAGATTAGAAAAAGGACAGAGGAAGAATAGAGGAAGGATGTAGGAAGACTAGCGGAAGGGTAGATGAAGAATAGAGGAAGGATCGAGGAAGGATAGAGGAATGGTAGAGGAAGGATGTAGGTCAACTAGAGAGAGACTCGAGGAAGGATAGAGGAAGGATAGAGGGAGAATAGAGGAAGGATGTAGGAATACTAGAGGAAGCATAGAGGAAGGATGGAGGAAGGATGTAGGAAGACTAGAGGAAGGATGTAGGAAGACTAGAGGAAGGATAGAGGAAGAATAGAGGAAGGATAGAGGAATGGTAAGGAAGGATGTAGGACAACTAGAGGAAGACTAGAGGAAGGATAGAGGAAGAATAGAGGATGGATGTCAGAAGACTAGAGGGAGGATAGAGAAAGAATTGAGGAGGGATAGAGGAAGAATAGATGAAGGATATAGGAAGGATAGAGGAAGAATAGATGAAGGATGTACGAAGACTAGAGGAAGGGTAGAGGAAGAATAGAGGAAGGATCGAGGAAGGATAGAGGAATGGTAAAGGAAGGATGGAGGTTAACTAGAGAAAGACTCGAGGAAGGATAGAGGAAGGATAGAGGAAGAATAGAGGAAGGATGTAGGAATACTAGAGGGAGGATAGAGGAAGGATACAGGAGGGATAGAGGAAGAATAGAGGAAGCATAGAGGACGGATAGAGGAAGAATAGAGGAAGAACAGAGGAAGGATAAAGGAAGGATGTAGGAAGGATAGAGGAATGATAGAGGAAGGATACAAGAAGGATGTAATAAGGATAGAGGGAGGATGTAGAAAGGATGTAGGAAGGATAGATCAAAGATAGAGGTTGGATAAAGGAAGGAGGAAGACTAGAGGAAGGATGAAGGAAGGATAGAGGAAGGTTAGAGAAAACATAGAGGAATGATGTAGGAAGAATAGAGGAATGATAGAGGAAGGATGTAGGAAGGATGTAGAGGGATATAGGAATGATAGCGGAAGGATGTAGAAATGACGTAGGAAGGATATAGGAAGGATGTAGCAGGGAGGTAAGGACACACCAGCAGCACTTACCTTCAGCAGCTTCAGGCAGATCAGCAAAGCAAATCAACCTCAACTTTACACTTTACAGACTAAAAGTTAATAAAGTATATAAAGTATATAAAGTTCATAAAGTTAATAAAGTATATAAAGTTAATAAAGTTAATAAAGTTAATAAAGTGTATAAAGTTTATAAAGTGTATCAATGGTATGAAGTTAATAAAGTGTATAAATGGTATAAAGTTAATAAAGTGTATAAATGGTATGAAGTTAATAAAGTGTATAAAGTTAATAAAGTATATAAATGGTATAAAGTTAATAAAGTGTATAAAGTTAATAAAGTGTATAAATGGTATGAAGTTAATAAAGTGTATAAATGGTATGAAGTTAATAAAGTGTATAAAGTTCATGAAGTGTATAATGTTAATCAAGTGTATAAAGTTAATAAAATGTATAAAGTTAATAGAGAGTATAAAGTTAATAAAGTATATAAAGTATATAAAGTTAATAAAGAATATACAATTAATAAAGTATATAAAGTATATAAAGTTAATAAACTGTATAAAGTTAATAAAGTGTATAAAGTTAATAAAGTGTATGAGGTTAACAAAGTATATTAAGTATATAAAGTTAATAAAGTGTATAAAATAATAAAGTATATAAAGTATATACAGATAATAAAGTGTATAAAGTTAATAAAGTGTATAAATGTTATACAGTTAATAAAGTGTATAAAGTTTATAAAGTGTATAAAGTGTATAACATTAATAAAGCATTGAAAGCTAATAAAGCGTATAAAGTGTATAAAGTAAATAAAGTGTATTGAGCGTATAAAGTTAATAAAGTGTGTAGAACATGTAGAGCGTATAGAGTTAATAAAGTGTATAAAGCATGTCGAGCGTATCGAGTTATTAAAGTGTGTAAAGCTTGTTGAGCGTATACAGTTCATAAAGTGTATAAAGCATGTAGAGCATATAGAGTTAAGAAATTGTATAAAGCTTGTAGAGTGTACACAGTTAATAAAGTGTATAAAGCATGTAGAGCGTATAGAGTTCATAAAGTGTATAAAGCATGTAGAGCGTATAGAGTTAATAAAGTGTATAAAGCATGTAGAGCGTATAGAGTTCATAAAGTGTATAAAGCATGTAGAGCGTATAGAGTTAATAAAGTGTATAAAGCATGTAGAGCGTATAGAGTTCATAAAGTGTATAAAGCATGTAGAGCGTATAGAGTTAATAAAGTGTACAAAGCATGTAGAGCGTATACAGTTAATAAAGTGTACAAAGCTTGTAGAGCGTATAGAGTTAATAAAGTGTATAAAGCTTGTAGAGCGTATAGAGTTAATAAAGTGTATAAAGCTTGTAGAGCGTATAGAGTTAATAAAGTGTATAAAGCTTGTAGAGCGTATACATTTCATAAAGTGTATAAAGCATGTAGAGCGTATAGAGTTCATAAAGTGTATAAAGCTTGTAGAGCGTATAGAGTTAATAAAGTGTATAAAGCATGTAGAGCGTATAGAGTTCATAAAGTGTATAAAGCATGTAGAGCGTATAGAGTTCATAAAGTGTATAAAGCATGTAGAGCGTATAGAGTTCATAAAGTGTATAAAGCTTGTAGAGCGTATAGAGTTAATAAAGTCTATAAAGCTTGTAGAGCGTATACAGTTAGTAAAGTGTATAAAGCATGTAGAGCGTATAGAGTTTATAAAGTGTATAAAGCTTGTAGAGCGTAAAGAGGTCATAAAGGGTACAAAGCATGTAGAGCGTATACAGTTAATAAAGTGTATAAAGCTTGTAGAGCGTATAGAGTTAATAAAGTGTACAAAGCATGTAGAGCGTATACAGTTAATAAAGTGTACAGAGCATGTAGAACGTACACAGTTAATAAAGTGTATAAAGCATGTGGAGCGTATAGAGTTCATAAAGTGTATAAAGCTTGTAGAGCGTATACAGTTAATAAAGTGTATAAAGAATGTAGAGCGTATACAGTTAATAAAGTGTATAAAGCTTGTAGAGCGTATACAGTTCATAAAGTGTATAAAGGATTTAGAGCGTTATACAGTTAATAAAGTGTATAAAGCATGTAGAGCGTATAGAGTTAATAAAGTGTATAAAGCATGTAGAGCGTATAGAGTTAATAAAGTGTACAAAGCATGTAGAGCGTATACAGTTAATAAAGTGTACAAAGCTTGTAGAGCGTATAGAGTTAATAAAGTGTTTAAAGCTTGTAGAGCGTATACAGTTAATAAAGTGTATAAAGAATGTAGAGCGTATAGAGTTAATAAAGTGTATAAAGCTTGTAGAGCGTATAGAGTTAATTAAGTGTACAAAGCATGTAGAGCGTATAGAGTTAATAAAGTGTACAAAGCATGTAAAGCGTATAGAGTTAATAAAGTGTATAAAGCTTGTAGTGTATACAGTTAATAAAGTGTATAAAGCATGTAGAGCGTATACAGTTAATAAAGTGTATAAAGAATGTAGAGCGTATACAGTTAATAAAGTGTATAAAGCTTGTAGAGCGTATAGAGTTAATTAAGTGTACAAAGCATGTAGAGCGTATAGAGTTAATAAAGTGTACAAAGCATGTAAAGCGTATAGAGTTAATAAAGTGTATAAAGCTTGTAGTGTATACAGTTAATAAAGTGTATAAAGCATGTAGAGCGTATAGAGTTAATAAAGTGTATAAAGCATGTAGAGCGTATAGAGTTAATAAAGTGTACAAAGCATGTAGAGCGTATACAGTTAATAAAGTGTACAAAGCTTGTAGAGCGTATAGAGTTAATAAAGTGTATAAAGCTTGTAGAGCGTATACAGTTAATAAAGTGTATAAAGAATGTAGAGCGTATAGAGTTAATAAAGTGTATAAAGCTTGTAGAGCGTATACAGTTCATAAAGTGTATAAAGCATGTAGAGCGTATAGAGTTAATAAAGCTTATAAAGCATGTAGAGCGTATAGAGTTCATAAAGTGTATAAAGCATGTAGAGCGTATAGAGTTAATAAAGTGTATAAAGCTTGTAGAGCGTATACAGTTAATAAAGTGTATAAAGCTTGTGGAGCGTATACATTTCATAAAGTGTATAAAGCTTGCAGAGCGTATAGAGTTAATAAAGTGTATAAAGAATGTAGAGCGTATAGAGTTAATAAAGTGTATAAAGCATGTAGAGCGTATACAGTTCATAAAGTGTATAAAGCATGTAGAGCGTATAGAGTTAATGAAGTGTATAAAGCATGTAGAGCGTATAGAGTTCATAAAGTGTATAAAGCATGTAGAGCGTATAGAGTTAATAAAGTGTATAAAGCATGTAGAGCGTATAGAGTAAATGAAGTGTATAAAGCATGTAGAGCGTATAGAGTTCATAAAGTGTATAAAGCTTGTTGAGCGTATAGAGTTAATAAAGTGTATAAAGCATGTAGAGCGTATACAGTTCATAAAGTGTATAAAGCTTGTTGAGCGTATAGAGTTAATAAAGTGTACAAAGCATGTAGAGCGTATACAGTTCAAAAAGTGTATAAAGCATGTAGAGCGTATACAGTTCATAAAGTGTATAAAGCTTGTTGAGCGTATAGAGTTAATAAAGTGTATAAAGCATGTAGAGCGTATAGAGTTAATAAAGTGTATAAAGCATGTAGAGCGTATAGAGTTAATAAAGTGTATAAAGCATGTAGAGCGTATAGAGTTAATAAAGTGTATAAAGCATGTAGAGCGTATAGAGTTCACAAAGTGTATAAAGCATGTAGAGCGTATAGAGTTCATAAAGTGTATAAAGCATGTAGAGCGTATAGAGTTAATAAAGTGTATAAAGCATGTAGAGCGTATAGAGTTCATAAAGTGTATAAAGCATGTAGAGCGTATAGAGTTCATAAAGTGTATAAAGCATGTAGAGTGTATAGAGTTCATAAAGTGTATAAAGCATGTAGAGCGTATAGAGTTCATAAAGTGTATAAAGCATGTAGAGTGTATAGAGTTCATAAAGTGTATAAAGCATGTAGAGCGTATAGAGTTAATAAAGTCTATAAAGCATGTAGAGCGTATAGAGTTCATAAAGTGTACAAAGCATGTAGAGCGTATAGAGTTAATAAAGTGTATAAAGCATGTAGAGCGTATAGAGTTCATAAAGTGTATAAAGCATGTAGAGCGTATAGAGTTCATAAAGTGTATAAAGCATGTAGAGCGTATAGAGTTAATAAAGTGTATAAAGCATGTAGAGCGTATAGAGTTCATAAAGTGTATAAAGCATGTAGAGCGTATAGAGTTCATAAAGTGTATAAAGCATGTAGAGCGTATAGAGTTAATAAAGTCTATAAAGCATGTAGAGCGTATAGAGTTAATAAAGTGTATAAAGCATGTAGAGCGTATACAGTTAATAAAGTGTATAAAGCATGTAGAGCGTATAGAGTTCATAAAGTGTATAAAGCATGTAGAGCGTATAGAGTTAATAAAGTGTATAAAGCATGTAGAGCGTATAGAGTTAATAAAGTGTATAAAGCATGTAGAGCGTATAGAGTTCATAAAGTGTATAAAGCATGTAGAGCGTATAGAGTTCATAAAGTGTATAAAGCATGTAGAGCGTATAGAGTTCATAAAGTGTATAAAGCATGTAGAGCGTATAGAGTTCATAAAGTGTATAAAGCATGTAGAGCGTATAGAGTTCATAAAGTGTATAAAGCATGTAGAGCGT
>NC_137202.1:30508114-30525614 GCF_960531495.2 Zeus faber
TGGAGGGGTGGAAGGATGGAGGGGTGGAGTGATAGAGGGGTGGAGGGGTGGAGTGATGGAGGGGTGGAGGAGTGGAGGGATGGAGGGGTGGAGTGATAGAGGGGTGGAGGGGTGGAGTGAGGGGGGGTGGAGGGGTGGAGGGGTGGAGGGATGGAGGGGTGGAGTGATAGAGGGGTGGAGGGGTGGAGTGATGGAGGGGTGGAGGAGTGGAGGGATGGAGGGATGGAGGGGTAGAGGGGTGGAGGGGTGGAGGGGTATAGGGGTGGAGGGATGGAGGGGTGGAGGGGTGGAGGGATGGAGGGGTGGAGGGGTATAGGGGTGGAGGGGTGGAGGGGTGGAGGGGTGGAGGGGTATAGGAGTGGAGGGATGGAGGGGTAGAGGGGTGGAGGGATGGAGGGGTGGAGGGGTATAGGGGTGGAGGGGTGGAGGGGTGGAGGGATGGAGGGGTGGAGGGGTGGAGGGATGGAGGGGTGGAGGGGTATAGGGGTGGAGGGATGGAGGGGTGGAGGGATGGAGGGATGGAGGGGTGGAGGGGTGGAGGGATGGGAGAAGGACGGCTCGTACCTTGGTCGCCCATCATCAGGTGCGCCAGACCTTAAAGGAAAACAAGAGCACAGTCAGCAAAGAACAAGGGATCATGGGAAGGCATCGCCATAGCAACAGACATCCCAGCAGATGCCTGTCAACTGACGGGGGGGCGGGGCAGGTGGGGCAGGTGGGGCAGGTGGGGCGGGTGGGGGGGGGGGGGTGCGGGCGTGATGAGCGTCCAGGGCGTCATCACCACTTACTGGAGCAGAAGCAGAGCAGCGCCGCGCGTCACAACCGCTCCAATAAAGTTACATTCAAAGTAAAATACAAACCCTGCAAAGTAACACTTGATAAACACACATGTCCAAGTATTAGTACTTATTCACTTCATGAAGTATTGTGTAGTAATTAACTGGTACTGGACCAATACTACTACCAGCAGTACCTTCACTAATGTGTAGTTTATTCAGCACTCATGAAGTATTTTTAGGAATCAGATATTACTTCAGGTAGTGTAATAATTGTCTTAATCAGTAAAATATTACAATTGTTTTTACTGACTACATCTATTCACTCATTCGATCAATATAATAATGTAAAAAATATCACTTTTACCTAATGAGTATTACTGGGTTATAACCAACTTATTACTACACACAACACATCAAGTTTTCATTCATTTCCCTGTGAATGAATTTGTAGAAAGAATTATCTTCAGGACTCCAGAGAAAAGAAATACACAAAAGTATTTAAATTCATTTACATGAAGAGCGTTTGTGAAAAAGAACAGTACTATGACAGTACTATTACAGTACGGTACTCAGACAGTACTCTGGTTCCACTGGCTCCAGTGGGTAAACTGGTTCCACTGGTTCCAATGGTTCCAGTGAGTAAACTGGTTCCAGTGGTGTCAGTGAGTAAACTGGTTCCAGTGGTTCCAGTGAGTAAACTGGTTCCAGCGGTTCTAGTGGGTAAACTGGTTCTAGTGGGTAAACTGGTTCTAGTGGTACCAATGGTTCCAGTGAGTAAACTGGTTCCAGTGGTTCCAGTGGGTAAACTGGTTCTAGTGGTACCAGTGGTTCCAGTGGGTAAACTGGTTCCAGTGGTTCTAGTGGGTAAACTGGTTCTAGTGGTACCAGTGGTTCCAGTGGGTAAACTGGTTCCAGTGGTTCCAGTGGGTAAACTGGTTCCAGTGGTTTCAGTGGGTAAACTGGTTCCAGTGGTTCCAATGGGAAAACTGGTGTTGATTCCTAATTGGTTTCACTGGTTCCAATGGTTCCAATGGTTCCAGTGAGTCTACTGGTTTCAATGGTTCCAGTGGTTAAACAGGGGAAACTTGTTCCAGTGGTTCCAGTGGGTAAACTGGTTCCAGTGGTTCTAGTGGGTAAACTGGTTCTATTGGTACCAGTGGTTCCAGTGGGTAAACTGGTTCCAGTGGTTTCAGTGGGTAAACTGCTTCTAGTGGTTCCAGTTCTTCCAGTGGGTAAACTGGTTCCAGTGGTTCCAGTGGGTAAACTGGCGTTGATTCCTAATTGGTTTCACTGGTTCCAATTGTTCCAATGGTTCCAGTGAGTCAACTGGTTCCAGTGGTTCCAGTGGTTAAACAGGGTAAACTGGTTCTAGTGGTTCCAGTGGGTAAACTGGTTCCAGTGGTGCCAGTGGTCCCGGGGGGTAAACTGGTTCTTGTGGGTAAACTGCTTCCAGTGGTTATATCAGTACTTTCAAAACACTGCTCCTCGGACCTGGAGCTCTCACTATAAAAGTCTGTCCCTTCTACCTTCAGCTCTGCTATAATCACAGCAGTCTACATACCCCCGCTGGCGGATAAAACGTGCACGTCAGACGACCTTTACAGAGTAATCAATGGACTGGAAAACGTTCACCCTCAGGCAGCTCCTATTGTTTGTGGCGGAAGTCTCCAGGGCCTGATGGCATTCCAGGCCATGTCCTCAGAGGTATTCGCCTCCATATTTAACCTCTCTCTGATCCAGTCTATAGTCCCCACCTGCTTCAAACAGACAACCATTGTCCCGGTACCGAAGAAACAACCCATCACCTGCCTGAATGACTATGGCCCCGTAGCACTGACCTCTAGCATCATGAAGTGCTTCGGGCGGCTAGTCAGAACCCACATCTGCTCCTCCCCTCCTAACATCCTGGACCCTCTTGAATTTGCATATAGCCTGAACAGATCTATGGACCACGCCATCACCCTGACAGTGCATACCACCCTCTCCCACCTGGACAAGAGCAACACATACGTGAGGATGCTGTTTGTAGATTACAGCCCAGCATTCAACACAGATGTGCCCGCTAAACTTATTCTCAAGCTCAGGATCCTGGGTCTAAACACCTCCCTCTGTAACTGGATCCTGGACTTCCTGACGGGCAGACCCCAGGTGGTGAGAATGGGAAACCTCTCCTCCTCTGCACTGACCATGAGCACTGGAGCCCTGCAGGGCTGCGTACTCAGTCCCCTCCTGTACGCCCTGTTCACACATGACTGTGTGGCCACACGCAGCACCAACACCATCCTGAAGTTTGCGGACGACACCACCATCCTGAGTCTCATCTCCAACAACAATGAGTCCTCCTACAGAGAGGAAGTCAGCATCTTGGCAACATGGCGCCAGGATAACAACCTCTCTCTCTCAACGTCTGCAAGACCAAAGAGATGATCGTGGACTACAGGAAACGAAAATGGGGGAGCACGCACCCATCCACATTGACGGAGCTGAAGTGGAGGAGTCTCCTGCTTCAAGTTCCTTGATGTGTTCATCAGCGATGACCTCTCCTGGTCCAGGCAACCGGACGCGGCACTAAAAACTGCCCAAAAGCGCCTTTTCTTCCTGAGGAGACTGAAGAAGTTTGGCATGTCTGTCAGGACTCTCACCAGCTTCTACCGATACACCATTGAGAGCATTCTCACTGGCTGCATCACCGCCTGGTACGACAGCTGCTGATCGCAAGGCGCTCCAGAGGGCGGTGAAGACAGTGGAGCGCATCATTGGCTGCCACCTCCCCTTCGTGCAAGGCATCTACCGCACACGCTGCCTTAGAAAAGCATGGAAAATCATAAAGGACTACAGCCACCCAGGCTACGGACTGTTCAGGCTGCTGCCGTCTGGTAAACGTTAGCGGAGCATCCGGGCACGGACGACCAGCCTCACCAATAGTTTTTACCCTCAGGCCATCAGGCTTCTCAACCTGCAACATCTGTAGTCACCTCTGTAAATTAAATGTATCACCACAGCTACACGTACACATCCAGCGGCACTCCTTCACTTTATATTTATATCTATATCTTGTGAAATAGACCGATCTATTTGTGTTGGAACTGCTACAATGTCCAATTTTAGTTTCCGTTTTAGGATTATTTTCTTTATTATTATTATTATTATTATTATTATTATTATTTTATGTACACTGTGACCTCTTGCCCGTATTTGTAACTCAACTGTTACTTTTGAGTATACTTTTGATTATAGTTCAGCTTTCAACACCATAGTTCCCACCAGACTGGCTGGCAAGTTGTTGGAGCTAGGATTGAATGCTCCGCTGTGCACCTGGATCCTGGACTTCCTCACAGGCCGCCCCCAGGTGGTCAAGGTGGGGAAGTACATGTCAAGCTCCCTCACCCTGAACACAGGATCCCCCCAGGGCTGCGTCCTCAGCCCCCTACTGTACTCCCTGTACACACATGACTGTGTGGCCAGGTTCAGCTCCAACACCATCATCAAGTTTGCTGACGACACCGTGGTCGTGGGCCTGATCACCGACTGCGATGAGAAGGCCTACCGCAAGGAGGTGGCTGACCTGTCACTCTGGTGCCAGGACAACAGCCTCCACCTGAACGTCAGCAAAACCAAGGAGCTGATTGTGGACTTTAGGCGTGGATCACAATCGAGGACGCACGCGCCGTTGTGGATTAATGGGACTTCTGTCGACAGGGTGAGCAGCTTCAGATATCTGGGAGTCCACATCACAGAGGACTTAACATGGACTGTTCATACAGACACTCTGGTGAGAAAGGCGAGGCAGCGTCTCTACCACCTCAGGCAGCTGAGGAAATTCCGGGTCTCGGTGAGGATCCTCAAGCCCTTCTACTCTGGAGCAGTGGAGAGCATCCTGACAGGCAACATCACTGCCTGGTTTGGGAACTGTACTGCCCAGGACACGAGGGCCCTGCAGAGGGTGGTACGTTCAGCTGAACGTACCACTGGAACTACCCTCCCCCCCTTGCAGGAGTTATACACCAGGAGGTGTAGTAGCAGAGCCCGTAGGATCATGAAGGATCCTCATCACCCCAACAACGGACTGTTTCAGCTGCTGCGTCAGGCAAGCGCCTCCGCAGTCACGCAGCGAGAACAGAGAGACTGAGACGGAGTTTCTTCCCTCAAGCCATCAGAACTGTCAACGCTGACCTCACCAGGGGTCCTAACTGAGCCATGCACTAGGCTCCACTACCTACTGTACTGTATGTAGCATACTGTACCGCATACTGTATCACTGTTCAGGGTTGTTCGTGATGCCGTATTGCTGCGCCGTACTGTTGTATACTGTGCTGTATTATCCCAAACACTACCTCACACTATTCATATTCACATGCCACTTTAATTCACATGCCACTTTAAATGCACATATCTGTATATACATAGGCATATTCCTTCAACCTATTCCATTTTATTTCAATTTATTTTTTATTGTATTTTATTCTATATATTTTTTATCTTATTCTATAAGTATTCCACTTACTGTATTACGTTTTAGGAGTCAGTTAGTCGGTCTATTAGAAAGGAATTTTCTACTTTTTATTTTATTTTATTTTTGTACTTTTTCCTAGGACTTATTGTGTGCTATCACCGGGTGCGTTGCATTACATTTCACTGCATATATGTATGGAAGTGTGTATATGTATGTGACAAATAAAAATCTTGAATCTTGAATCTTGAAACTTTTTTATAATTGACTCTATTTTATTTAAAAATATATATTTCCACCTTATATTTGCCTTGTTATTTTATCTTTTCATGCCCACTACGTAGTTGTTGCCTGACATGCCCTAATCATTTCATTGTACCGAATGACCTTGTGTTGTACCGTACATTGACAAATAAAAGACTTTAAACTTTGAACATTGGTTCCAGTGGTACCAGTGGTTCCAATGGTTCCAGAGGGTAAACTGGTTCCAGTGGTTCCAGTGGGTAAACTGGTTCCAGTGGTTCCAGTGTGTAAACTGGTTCCAGTGGTTCCAGTGTGTAAACTGGTTCCAGTGGTGCCAGTGGTTCCAGTGGTTCCTGAGGCTTAATTGGTTCCACTGGTTCCAATGGTTCCTGTAAGTCAACTGGTTGCATTGGTTCCGGAGGGTAAACAGGGTAAACTGGTTCCAGTGGTGCAAGTGGTTCCAGGGGGTAAACTGGTTCCATTGGTTCCAGTAGGTAAACTGGTTCCAGGGGTTACAGCGGTTACAGTCATTCCATGGGGAAAAATTGTTCCAGTGGGTAAACTGGTTCTAGTGGTTCCAGTGGGTAAACTGGTTCCAGTGGTGCCTGTGGTTCCAGGGGATAAACTGGTTCCAGTGGTTCCAGTGGGTAAACTGGTTCCAGTGGTTTCAGCGGTTCCAGTAGTTCCAGTGGGAAATATGGTTCCAGTAGGTAAACTTGTTCCAGTGGTTCCAGTGGATAAACTGGTTCCAGTGGTTCCAGTCGGTAAACTGGTTCCAGTGGTTTCAGTGGTTCCAATTGTTCCAGGGGGTAAATTGGTTAAACTGGTTCCAGTGGATCCAGTGGGTAAACTAGTTCCAGTTGTTCCAGAGAGCAAATTGGTTCCACTAGTTCCAATGGTTCCAGTGAGTCAACTGGTTCCAGAGGTTCCAATGGGTAAACTGGTTCTAGTGGTGCCAGTGGTTCCAGTTGGAAAACCGGTTCCAGTGGTTCCAGTGGTAAACTGGTAAAGTTATTCTCCCACTGGGTCATGGTTCGACAATTTGGGACTTGAGTGGATTTGGTTTTGTTTAAATCCAATCTTTGTAAACGGACCAAATAGTAAATGAATATTAACATTCAGATTTCCTAGAAATACATTTATTACCCTGAGTAAAATCAGTAGAACTTGGAATGTATCAAAAATACTCATTGATTCTGTGATTTTAGGATAAAAGTTCATCTTTAAACATTCTTTCAGCTTTCCCTGTCACCATGATCAGATAAAATACCATCAGCTGAACTAACTCCTATTTATTTGATCCCACCGGAAAAATTCTGTTGTTTTTTTATTATTTTGAAATATTTCGTTGTGGACATGGAACGACTTCCTGTTTAACATGTTTTATCATCATCACATCAACACAATGTCATTGAAACATTAAAATACAGATTCACGTCAGATGAGAAGAAACATCCGGAAATAAACAGAAAGAAACATTAAACATCATTCCTCATCACTTCTCAAATCAAAAACTACAAATTGAATAAAAATATATACAAATGAGGTGAAACATTATTAATAATCATGAATATTAATATAAAACCATCCTACCTCGTTTTAATCTTTCTGTCCGAGATTCAAGCCTATTATCGACCAAAAAACCCACAAAAAAAAGAAAAATGAGGACTTACCATGACCAGCCAGCGCCGCCCCAACACATTACAACGAACACTCCGACATAATATACAGATGATGTATATTGTGAATATAAAAAATATAATAAAATATATAATTTCACTGTATTATGGGATGTTCCTCCAGGGCCTATTCACAGTAATATTTGGTAAATGCTCATAAAATGTTCAAAGTTGGTTTATGGAGCCATGTTGAAAACTGCTGCTTTGTTCAAAACATTTTATTTTTTTATATTAATATTTAATATTTAATATGGAACAAACTTTGATGCGGAAGAACTGCTCAGAACCTGAAAACAATGAACAGATATAACATATATCAATATACAGGAGACAAATACTTGAATGCAGTAAACTATATTTGTTTATGGATTCTTTCGGGCGGGTGTTACTGTTTATCCTCCACTTTACTTCCTCCAATTATTTCCAAGGAATTAAACATTTAATCTGAGTCTTACATCACAATATTAAATACATTTATAATATTATTCAAACTGAAATATTGTTCAACTGATACAGTTTACCCTCGCTTTCAGAAGATGAGATTTAATCCCAGATTTGTTAAATTAATGACCTTTTTTAATATGTAGATTAAACTTCAGGGCTTGGAATTATTGATGAATAACAATTTACACAAACACACACACACACACACACACACACACACACACACACACACACACACACACACACACACACACTTTTCTTTCACAAATGTATCCAGCTGGTTTCATCCTAATCCCGGGAAGTAAAGCCATATAATCCTCTGACAAACTCATCCTCTGTCATTGTACGAGTGACTGAACCACAACAAAGCGTCTGAGGCTCCGTCACAAAGAACAACATCACAACCACTTCACCGCCGTCACATTCTGTTCAAAGACAATATCATCATCAGAAATCAATGCATCTACCAAGCAGGTCCACTGATCAGTGTAAAGATACGCACCACCAGCATCTCCCACGACGACTGTGTCCTTTCTGGGCCAGGTCTGGTATCAGCTCTTCTCTTGAAAGGATGAACATTTATTTGGTTGCTGTTAAGGTTAAGGTTTTTGTTGAGGTCCTGAGACCTTCTGTTACTACATCTGGGAGGTGATGGACCATGGGAGTTCCTTAGACCTTCTGTTACTGCACGTGGCTGATGATGGACCATGGGAGGTCCTTAGACCTTCTGTGACTACATCTGGCTGGTGATGGACGATAGGAGGTCCTTAGACCTTCCGTTACTATATCTGGCTGGAGACGGACCACGGGAGGTCCTTAGACATTCTGTTACTACATCTGGATGGTGATGGAATATGGGAGGTCCTTTGACCTTCTGTTACTACATCTAGCATGATGGACCATGGGAGGTCCTTATACCTTTTGTTCCTACATCTGGCTGGTGATCGACCATGGGAGATCGTTCAACCTTCTTTTGCTACATCTGGCTGGAAATGGACTATGGGAGATCCTAAGACCTTCTGTTACTTCATCTGGCAGGAGATGGACCAGGGGAGGTCCTTATACCTTTTGTTCCTACATCTGGCTGGTGATCGACCATGGGAGATCGTTCGACCTTCTTTTATTACATATGGCTGGAGATGGACCACAGGAGGTCCTTAGACCTTCTGTTACTACATCTGGCTGGAGATGGACCGTGGGTTGTCACTATAGTAAGGATGTCTTAGGCTTAAGGCTGTCTTGCCTGCTACTGTACTTTAAGAGCTCTTTCATAGCTGGCTCCACCTATAGGCGGAAGAGGCAATTTACCGCTGGGAACTAAATTAATGATACGTTTACATTTATTTATTGATAAGTTGGCTGTCAATGATTTAAAAAAAATCACAGCAGAAACAGTACAAAGCCTGTTTCCATAACAAGCTCTGAGGGTTTTTAGATGTTTAAGATCAATGTTCACAACTTGTCTTCTGCTCCTTCAGAAGAAACAGTGCTCCACAGTCTTCAAGGAGTCCAGACGTTAGACTGATGTTCATCAGTTATTTATGATATGAACCTTCTGTAAACCAGAAGGTTAAAACAGACCAATATCAGCACGGTTTGGTTTTTTCGAATGCTTCCTAGAGAAGAAGCTCATTGAGGAAAATGTCCGCTTAGGATTGACCTCATTACAGTGAGAAACGCTGGAGACGTCCTCATTCGGTTCTTTGATTTGGCAAAACATCAAGTAAACATCAAGCGTCTTCACCGAAGAGTCTCCCACAACAGGGAAAGCTGAAAAGGAACAAGCTGCATTTTCCAGTAGAACACTCACTTTTTATATGAGGAACGACTTTGGTCCTTTCAGTTGTGTGTTGCACAGAAGGGGTTGATTAATGTTCCCACGGCAACCGTAAGCTTGACAGCGAGTGGAACGATGCTGGGTTGCCAGGTCGAGGTGCACGGCTGTGATGCAAAACAGTCTAATAAACACATCAACTTTCCACATCACACTGCCGTCAAATCCTTGACACTAACCACACAATCCGGGATCTCAGTTACTTGTTTAAAATAATTATAAGGAGATAAACAGACTTTTTGGGCTCGAAAAATAAAAAAAAATGTTCCCCTTTCCCCTCAGGGCTCAGGACGTAGAAGTAACAGCCAACCCAAGCACCCACCCAAACACTCTACATTATTCATCACACTTCAACATTGTACAGGGATAGAAATATTTCCACAGTGAAAAGTTAAACCACTGAAAACAGCAACATCTTGCAGAGTTCCCTGAAGCACTTTGATTGACAACGCGAAGATATTCCTTCAGATGCGTTGAATTCATTCAAACTCTTCATTTTCCCTCGTGATCTTGGGCAGGGGTTCCCAACCGTTTTATTTTCATGGACCAGACCAGATCAGACCGGACCTCAGTGCAGAAGACAATCAGGGACCGGGATGGCGGGCTGAGGTGTCTCCCCATCACACTAGGTGGAAAATATATCAAATACATCTACAATAAAAAAAGCATTATTTGGGTCACGCAAAAAAAAAGGACCCTCATGTTTGGAGAATAAGCGAGCAGAGCGAGATGCACCGACCCGGGTAAGGGGGTACCCAGCTGATGCTACAGTGTGGGAATAAATCATAGATAAATACATCTACAATAAAAACATCCTGTTTTTATTTGTTTTTTGTTGTTTGTTTTAGATTTGAGATCGCTCTGTGAAACAAATAAAAAAGGAAGCCCGGTGGCCAATGCCCCGCGGCCCGGCATTGGCCCCCGGCCGGCTGGCTGAGGGCCCCTGATCAAGATGCTCCAGTCTCTGAAGGTTGGATTAGTAAATACACTGTTCATTCACACTGAGTCAGAGATCACAGGCTTCAACAAAGGGAGCACTGATGCTATTGTCCACCATCTGCGATCATTAATGCAACATGAAATTCAAACAAGATCTCGCTCCTTATGCTTGAGAACCTCACTCCCCACTCTCTGCACTCAGACACCCACACAAAGTCCCAATCTTCTGTACTTTGGCCGGTTCTCATTAGCTTCTGCTGTAAAGTGATGTGTGGAGCATAGGATGCTGGATGGAGCCTGCGACTCGCCGTACTTTCCCTTCCAGGAAACACTGATTGGTTCCAGCTCTTTTCTATCATTTGCAGCTTCTTCTCTGAAACTCTGACTTCTAAAGGCTTGAAATACCCAATGTTTCACTCATTAAATTCTTCCATTCCATCCACCATGACCACCAACATGTTCAATGCTTCTCACAAAACCAAAAGGTTGGTCATAAAGGTCATAAGCCAGGAAGGTGTAACTCCACAGGAAGCTAGAATGATAAGACATCACAACATTAAAAGCACACTTCCCACAGTTCCACAGGCTGAGGTCAGGAGGTAGTAAAGGGAGGCACCACTATGAGAGGGACGACCACAGCCGCACACTCTCACACTGACAATAAAAACACTCCTCAGACGGAGCCAACCTGCACATCCTCACAAGAGGACAATAAAAGTCTGACACTATCTGGCCGAGGTGACGCGCTGCAGATTCTGATCCAGAGTCACATTAACACAGAGGACACGTTCACACTGCAGGCCAACGTTGGCCAAAACCCATTTGTTTGCTCATGTGTGACTCAGATCTGTTCTTTTCAGGACAGTGTGAACTGCACAAACCACATGGAATCTGAGTGAGTGAGCTTCAGCCGACGAACATGGTCCCACGCCGCCTGACAACCACCGTGCATGTAGCTGCCGTGTTACTTCCGTACGACAACGTCACTTCTTTGTTACTTGTGCGCATGCGGGTCCGTTCAGGTATTGACCTTATTTAAAAAATAATGTGAACAGCCAAACGATAGAAGACTTGCACTGTGAACGTGGCCTAATTTGTGTTTTAATTTCCACAGAAGCTGCATCAAAGTTATGAATTCTGGTTCATGGGGAAGGTTTCTCACAGTGATGTTACGTCCTCTTGTATTTTGTGTTAAATCAGATATTAAAATATGTTAATGAACTTCAGTTAAACAAGCACAAATAAAGATCGATCTATCCATCTCTATGTCTGTCTGTCTGTCTGTCTGTCTGTCTGTCTATCCATTCATCCATCCATCTATTAGAAGTGTAACCTTGTCTTTCTGCTCATCGGGTTTCGAAGGCGTCTCCTCGTACCTTCTCTGTCTGATCTCTGCTGCTTTAAGGCAGAAGAATAGAACATCACAGAAGAGAAGGTCAGAGCTACGGACGCATCGATTTGTTGTTCAGTTACAATTTAGTCCAAATCAAGAGTAATGACTGTGAGAGCAGGCTCCTTTCTCCGCTCTCAAGCAGGGGAGTGTTCAGGAGGTTGGAGACGACGCCAGCGAGCGACGGCTCTGGAGGAGGTGACGGAGGACGGGGGCGGAGTTCCTTCTCTGACCAAGTCAGTTTCAGCTGCACCCTCACAGTCAAAGGTTTAGTCATCAGATGGTGTTTCTATGGTCACGCAAATGGGCAGAACGTCACGCCCTACGCCACGCGCAGCCATTCTCACTTCCCCAATATGGTGGGAATGCCCAAACGTTGTTGCGGATCATGTTCAAATCCTCTTTTTGTTTTCCTCCGTGCGGCGCTGAGCAGACGACCCGGTGACACGTTCTTAGAAGACTGTACATCTAATGTGAGCCAAACAGGAGGATTGTGGGGGCAGATGTGGGGTTGTTCTGTTTCTTATGGGCTGGAATCATCCGACAGGATAATGACACAGTAGCTTGTCTAATAACCTTAATCCAAGCACTGACCTGAAGACATCTTTCCCTGGAGTGCAATCGCGGCTTGAAAGCTGGTCTCTGCGAGGTTACGTCTTGTAACGTGTCCTTTCAGTTGCTGAAATGTGACAAACCCTTTCAGACCAACAAGCTTTTTGCTATGATGTCATGTTTATGAGCCTCCATCACAGGGCGTGTCCAGCTCCAAGTATCACTCAGACTCTCAGAAAAGAAAGATGTTTGAAAAGCTGTGAGTTCATCCATTTTCTTTCTTTCTTTCTTTGTGGACGGAGGAGAGCGAGCCCTCGCGGCTCCAACCTGTGTCTTTGGAGGAAAGCCGTGGAAACAGGCCCTGAGGTCTGGTGCTGCCTTATCACCAGCTACGAGGTATCAGAAGCGTTGGATCTGTCCAGCTCCCGCACGGGGCTACGAGTACGTCTTAAATATCCTACCGTTCATCCCGGTCAGATTGGAGGCATCTGTTCAAATATTATCCAGAATCCAAGTATGTTTTATACCTTTACACCTCTCTCCACTATTTCGCACCACAGCTTTGTCTTCAAAAATTGACTCTGATGCATGAGGAAAAGCCTTTTCTGACTTTCTCCATCTTATTTGATAATCCAGTCTGCGGCGCTGCACGTCAGGTCCCAAGTAAAAGCTGAGAAAAGACAGGTGACCTCCAAACTAAATGTGCAGTAAGTTATTAGCATGAGAGCGTGTGCGTGTCTAATCTTAAAATGTTGCTCTGGGAGGAATCCCTTTTAAGAGTTTCACAAACAGCCTTTGAGAGCGTCTGTATTTAAACAAGTGGAAATCCTGCGGGGAAAACCCTCTAATCTTTTCATCCCAATATAAGTCTTTGGCCTCAGACATCAGAACATTATTAATCTGCTTGTGTCTGAGCACCGCCGCCGGCTCCTCCAGCCCGACGTCCACACACCCACCAGGTCACATGATGCCGCCACCAGCAGCCAATCACATTGAAGCCCCTCCTGGACGGCGTCAGTATTACAGGACTAGGGGTGAGATCTGTGCGTCAGTCATTCTGGGCACAATCCGGACTGTTTCAAACTTTTTGTCGATTTTCTGGGGAACATTTGTTTTTACATGACATGCACCACCGGTGTGCTCGTCACCATGATGACGACACGTCACACACACCACTACTTCCGTGCAAAACAACAGCACGCGGAATTTGGCCACGTGGCTTCACCAACACCAACACAAAAAGGGAAAAGAAGTAAAAAGTGCTATCAGTCTTTTTCCCAGGGCTTCCATCTGACGCTCAGTTCTCTAAAACACCACGAGCGGCGCTACGATCACACCGCTCTCCGCAGGTTTCTGGGGCCGTCGCAGACTGACAGTGACTGGATTTGGAACCATGTGACTTTACTGTAAATAAACACAATGGAGGCTTTTGCTGGTTTAATGAACCAGCATCAGGCCGCACATCTCACTCTCGCGAACTACCCTCAGGTAACGTATATAACTGTATTACTGTATGTCACACAGTGTATTATATACAGTATATACAGACTACCGTATATGACATCTCCCCCTCTTTTGTGTGTTATTTCAATAACATCAAAGGATTGCTTTAACCAAAAATGGCTATTTAGATGACACATAGTGTATAAACCCAGATTTAGTCAAATTAAGATATTTCAACCCATACTGGTCTCTTTCTTACTCAACCAAGATTTTGTAGTATTAGTACAACAGTGCCACAATCACAAATCAACATCAATGTCAGAACAACCTTTTCTTTTCTCTCCCCTTTTCCCCCAAGACCATATGATCCGCACTTGTCTACAGGTCAACTACTGGCTTGCACACCTGTGCAGATCTGGTCACGGTCTGACCAGGTGGAGGGGTTGTGGGTGTAGCCACACTCTGATTGACAGGAACATGGCAGCTCTAACATTGCGCCTCCGTCAGAGTGCGTATCTGCCCTGTGTTCTCATGAGAAGCTGCTGGGGTGGGCTGGGGAACCGGCCTTGGTTGGAGGTGATGGTGATGAGATTCTTTGCCGTCCGTTTGCCTCTCTCTCTGCGTGCCCATTGCCCTGCAGGTGGTGAGGGCTGGATGTGCAGTGCTTGAAGTCGAGCTGCCTCGCAACTCCTGGAACTATGCACTGGATACTAGGGTCCATTATCATTCACCACCTCATCTGGAATGCCAAACCTGGTGAAGACAGTTTTCAGTTTTTGGATAACTTGTGTACTTGGCATCGAGGGCAGGTGCAATATGTATAGAAACCTGGAGTAATAGTCTAAGATTACCAGGTAGTTGTGGTGATTTTGCTCACAGAGGTCCATTGCAACGCTCTTCCAGATGAGAGGTTCCTTGTGTTGTGTTCTTTTCAGTTTATGGCCCACCTGACATGACGTCACGAGCATGTTTATCTCTGTAGAGAGTCCGGGCCACCACACAGATGAACATCCTCTCCCCCTATATTTCACTAGGCCATTGGTGCCCTTCTTGAATTTTCGGAAGACTCTCACCGCTCTCACCTGATCTCGGCACGACGATTCTGCTTCCTCTTAGGACAAGGCATTGTGTTCTGATAGCTCTGATTGCACTCGGACGTACTCTCTTCCATGGGCATATTGCTTGCTTGTTCAGACCATCCGGTCTTTATGAGCTTCACGGTAGACAACTGTTTGGCGTCGGCTGCTGTCACCATTCTGATTTCCTCCAACTTTCTTGTAGACACCGGGATCCCCTCCACTACTCTAGCCACATACTGTAGGATGCCGCCTGACTGTGTGTGTCAGTCTCTGTGCACATGTTGGCCAGTGGATCATGTGAGAGGGTGTCTGCGATGATCAGAGTTTTCCCTGGAGCATACTCTTCTACTGGATTAAGTCTCCTGAGGCTCATGAGAAGACACTGACATATTAGAGGTAAATTGTCCAGGCATCAGTTGTTAATAAGAGGCACCAGCAGCTTGGTGTCAGTTACTAGCTTAAACTGCTCCAGTCCATTGAGGTATCTGTCAGACTTCTCACACGCCCACGCACCAGCCAGATCTTCCATTTCTATTTGGGTGTAGAGTGTTTTTGCTTCAGTTAGGCGTTTGGAACAAGATACCACAGGTTTCCACTCCTCCCTGTGGAGTTGAAGGAGTATATCACCCAATCCATAACTGCTTGTGTCAGCTGACACAGCAGTGGGACCGTTCATGACATAATAGGCGAGTCCTGGTGCAGTTGTCAACAGCTCCTTGATATATCCAAAAGCTGTTTGCTGTGCGTGACTCCATGTCCAGGCATTCTTGTTTTTCAGGAGCTGATACAGTGCCTGTCCTACCATTGAGAGGTTGGGGATGTATCTTCCGAGATAATTCACCATTCCCAGTGGTGACAGTTTGTTTTCCACTTCCACTGACAGTTTGTTTTCCACTTTATCATGGTCAGGCCGGATCCCGGACCGGTCGATGAGATGCCCGAGGAACCGCAGCTGACTCTGCCCGATGCAGCACTCCTCACGCTTGAGCTTCAGACCAGCTGTCTCTATACGCTGCATTACATTCTCTAGGTGACTGTCAAGCTCCTCCTCTGTGGCCCCATAGACAAGAATGTTGTCCATGAAGACCTCAATGCCCTCCAGCCTCTGCAGGGTCTCTATCATCTTTCTCTGGGCGATTTCTGGTGCGCTCGTTATTCGGAACGGTAGCCGCTTGAAGTTGAATCTGCCAAACGGTGTAATGAAGGTAGTGAGCTTACAGCTGTGTATATGGTGTGTACAGCATATGGCTAAGCATTGTATTTCAGCTCTGTTCTCACAGGTTTAGTCTTTAATGTACCATGCTCACCATATGCTAACCAGTTTTGCTGGTTTAATGAATCACCGTCAGGTCGCACATCGACATGCCCATACACACTCTATCAAACTGCCCTGAGGTAACGTAACCCCCCATTGTACGTTTTCACTCTATTACCATATATCATAAAGTAAATGCGCAACTGCATTAGACTACCTTATATGACATCTACTGCATCTGAAAAGGACTAAAGACACATCTTCCTACAACAGGGAATGCAGTTTGGTGTTAGTGACACACAGCAGGATTCTCATCTATAATCAAGACACAAGCCCATAAATCATATCCTAATTAAGGCATTAGGATCTAATTAATTCATTTGTGTCTAATTAAATCGCTAATTAAGACTGTAAGCAATCACAAAAAGGAATCGCATCATGAACAATGGAAAGTCACAGAAGAGAGCAGAGAAGGTGAAATGATGGATAGACGGACAGAACGCTCGACTGCACCGGAGGTTGAGAACCTTCTCCTCCAGGATCCTCAGCTTGATCCATTTGATCAGATTCAGTCTCTGGATCCTGTTTGTCATTCTTCTACGTGTACTACTACTTCCTGGCTGTTATTGTACAAAGACTCCCGTTGTACAATAACAACAAGACTGCAGATTTTTAAGTTATTATCGAGAAGACAAAATCTTAATAGATTCTTATTCTCAGTTAAATGATAGTCGATTAATTGTCAATATCCCTAATTAGATCTGATTCAATGTCTCCGCTCAAGTCGGGCAGGTTGAATTCAACCATGTTGAAGTTAAATTAGCGATCATTTTGCCGGGGACCGCCTGGGGCCCCCTGAAGGGCCCCTGCATCTGCTCAGTCAGACCGACAGATCCTGCTGTAGTAGTTTAGTGTGGAATGGAGAAGGATTCCCAGTCTATGCTAAATAACACAGCGAGTGCACGACCACGATGTGAGTACACAACAATATTGTTTCAGTTAGTTTCAGGTTTCAAGTTTTTTTTCTAGTTTTAACTAAAATGTTTGGTCACACCCAGATTTAGTTTTGAGTTTAAATTCAGTTAACTGTACAAGGATGCAAACAAATGTATGGTTAAAAAAAGGTCTGAAATATACTTATGGTGGTAGCCAACGGTTTTCCAGTTTCCCTGAACGCATCGCTTCCCACGTGCATGATAGTTTTCCGAGGCCGTGCAGCTTGGCTTCCTACTTGGAGTTGTGTCTGCGTCTTAGTTAATGTAGTATCAGAGAACGAGACTGTGGTGGATGGGGTGGCTTAAACAGCCACACCTGATGCTCGTTGCTAGCCTCCCCTCTACAATAAACTGCTCCTGGCTTGTTCCAGCTAGCCTCCTCTCTACCTTAAACTGCTCCTGGCTTGTTCCAGCTAGC
>NC_137202.1:30530614-30600614 GCF_960531495.2 Zeus faber
CTAAACTGGAGCCTGTGTATTGCTGCCTGCAGCTCTGTTTATTTGTTTGTTTTTATTCGTATTTGATAACGATGATTAGGTTTCTTTCTGAACTGATGGGCTCCCTCTCTACTCCCTTCATCTCTTTTAATGAAATTATAAATAACTGACGCTGTCTGCTTTGATTAAAGCTCCTGTTGTGCTTCCAGTAACCGGCTGCTTCAGATGAATAACTGATAGAAATGTGTTTCCAATCAGTCCTTTATATGCATAATATGATATATAATGTAAAAATAGAAATCAAAGAATCTTTAATCATCATATGACCCGCCACACTACAACACGCACACACACACACACACACACATCAACACTTTGGGTGGTGCTGGTGAAATGCTTTCTCTGCATTGAACCATCCTGGCTTGTCCCTCCTCCGGGGGGCAGCCAGGAGCAGTGGGCAGCGTTCAACCACGCCCAGGACCTGGTTCCATACCTCCATCACTGGTCACACCATGATGTTGTGGGTGTTTTGGGTGGGGGTCCTTACTGATGTTACATGGAGGAAACCCCATGTTTTGGGTGGAGGTCCTTACTAATGTGAGCACGGGGAGAACACGCAAACTCCACACAGAAAGGACCCATTGGTAGATAATCCACCAGCGCCCGGTGCACACAGCGCCCCAGACGAGAATCTAACCCAGCACCTTCTTGCTGTGTATAATATGTAATATTATATATTATACGATATATAATATAATATATTATATATTAAATATTGTATATTATATTATATATTATTTATTGTAATTTATATTATATTAAATTATATATTCAGGATTCTCCTCAGAGTGCTGCGAGCGGTTTCGCTTTTTATCATCATCCTGGAGGAAAAAGATGAGAAGTGTCTTCTTCCTCCTCTTCCTCCTCTTCCTCCTCTACCTCCTAGTCCTCGTCTCCGAAAAGGATGTGACTCATAAGGGTGTTTATCTGCAGCCACCGTGCCCAGCAGGAAGCTATTCCAAGCTGCACCATGCCAACAGCCGCGTTGCACAACTGTTTGTATATTCTTATTGTAATAATTAGCTGTCACAACATCTGAATGTATATATATATATATACACAGTACAGATACATATAAAGAATCTATCCATCCATCTGGAGGTTTGTTCTTCATGGTATGAGCAGGTTGCTGTGGTTCAGATCATTACAGATGTTGTTCGATGGGTCCTGCTCCAAGTGCTCCATCTATCTGCCCATTCATCTCTCACAGTGCTCTGTGATCATCTTACAGAAGGCTTACACATAAAGTCCCAGCTTTACGAAGCTTTATAGAGCAGGTACGATTGATAAATGTCCTTTTTTTCCAAATTAAGCCGATAATCCTGGTTCTGCAGAGGAACCAGTGAAGAGTCAGGACCTTAATTATCTGCAGAACGTATTTCCACTCATTCTGATTCCGTTTCACCATTCTGTCCTTTTTACTTTTTGATTTTGTGCATGGATTTGTCGCATGCATGCCTGTGTATAGGTCCATGTATGTACATATTTTATGTATATATATATATATATATATATATATATATATATATATGTATGTATACAGTTTTACATGTATGTATGTGTGTGTGACTTCCCATCCTGTGACACGTTGCAGCCTGCTCTGCTTACTTTGTTTGTGTGTTTGCAGCCAGAGGTGGAACCTGCAGCTGCAGGAGGTGCAAACCCCCACCCAGTATTTGGAGTCAACATCTGGATTTTCTAATTAGCGAAGCTCAGAGGATGGACTGATGAGGGAATCAGCAGGCGGCAAAACGGAGCTCCGACACGGAAGCAGTAACTTTAACCGTTAGAGTGACACAAAGTGTTTATTGGAGATTCGGCTCTTGATGAGTGCCTCAGTGAAAAGATCTGTTCAATCTTCAGACTCTTGTTTCATTCAGTCGGTTCATTTCTCGTCCACCGATCCAGAGTGCGTGAATCGAGTCGCGAACAAAGCAAAGACAAAGACTCTTTTCGCAAGGTGACTCCCAAAGTTAAAAGGTGTAAAACATGTCTTTATTGTACTCTGCCACAAATAACTAGTGTAACGCTCTGCGTGTATAACTGTGGGGGGAGGGGGGAGACGGGTTTAACTTTATTGGTGGGTTGTTATAATAATTTCATCTGATTGGAGAGGAGGTGTCTCGGATAATCTATTTTTTTTATTTATTTATTTTTTTGTTTGTTTGTTTTGCAAATGTATTTGTTTGTTTGTTTATATATAACATTTAAAAAATATTTCACAATTAAAAAATAAATAAAACCAGTACTATAGTTACTTTTGTGTACTATTGTTAATTTTGTGTAGAACAGGTATAAGCAGTATTTTTCACACATAAATAATAATAATAGTAAAATAAAAGCTCACAGTCAGACCAGTGCGTGTGTGCCTTCGCTTTGAGAACCATACTTGACGGTGGGTGCGTTCCTTTTCAGTCAGGGCACCTCCTGGTGAGGGAGGAGCATAGGGTATATCTTCCATAGGGGTTAAAACATCTGCCAACCCAGTGAGACTCGGTTCCCATCATTCACAAAAGAGCCATGCAAAAGAATTTGATCGTTCGTCAACGGCCAACACTAGCGCAAGTGGAAGCGAGAGAGAGAGCGTGTCTGAAGAGAAGCTTGTAATAAAGAGGGACACGTCCAACTGGACACCTTGTTTCATTGCACTCTTTACTAAAACATTTCTATGTAGTTTTATCTCCTGTTTCTATTGAAAAGGCTGCAACCAAAAATAGATGTGGCAGTTTCGCCACAGTGCCAAGTGGCGTGTTCAGGGACCTACAGCACAGAAGCACAGAAGCCAGGGGGTTGTAAACACCAGTTTGTTGTAGATACTGGGCCAGCGGGAACAAGCCAGGAGCAGATAGACATGTGTCATGACAGGGCTCCTCTCCTGAGTGAGTGTGGGGATGGGGGTTTCACCTGCTGCTCGTTTCACCAACCAACGAGCAACAGGTATGCAGCCACCCTGATCCCAGTCACCTAGATCCAGGTCAGGTGTGGCGGCTTAAACCACACCATCCCCACACCACAATAGACCCCTCACAAAAACAGAGAGTAGCTGCGCGGCTCCGCACAGACCCCACACGGCTGACGTGGCCAGTGGAGCTGCAGCAGTGGATTCAGAGGAAGTAGCACTTACTGCACCCGTACGCTGCACCTGTACGCTGCACCCGTACGCTGCGCCAACGCGTCCGATACATTCGATAACATACCATGTACCGTAGCATCCCTAATGCATTCCGACTGCCACCGGGTACGAACTCTCGGGGAAATGATGGATTCACGGCAGTGCATCACAGGAAGTGTGTCAACCAATGCGCAGCCATACGCGGAAATGGCTGACGGTGGATCCATCTACTCCACTTAGATCATAAACACTCAAATATAAAAACGACTTATTGAAATGGGTTGAGCTTTTTATCCTGAAAAACTGCAGCTACCCAATTTACTTCTATGTATTTACAGTTCAGTTTTACCCATTCGAATATGGCGGCGACGTTGCCATATCGCAGCCGAAGCAATCAATGCGCCGTCTATGATTGTGCAACCAAAATAAATCAAATTCAATGAAACATTGTGACAATTTCAATTGACCTGTTCAGTGAACATGCTTATTTTTTCTCTCTTATTTCCAAAGTTTGTTGATCATTTCCACCTCACGCTCCGAGGAAAACCTAAAGCCATCCGGTTGTCTTTGCGGCAGCCGCGCAAACAATAATACCACTTGGAAATGGCCCTTTAAAAGGTTTTTTCACCGGGGATGAATCGTTCGTGAGTCTCCCATCACCACCACTGTCCCTTCACAAAAAGCCTCAAATAGAGTATTTCTGTATGTGTTTTACGTCACTTTTTGCTGCCACGCCCAACATGCTGAGCTGTTAATGCATTTGGATAGGATCCAATTTCCTTCACCAAAATCCAACCCACTTTTCAATGATTGTCCATAACACTATTAACCCCCGAGGCAACACTAGCATGAAATTAATTATCTTTCACAGGACAGAGGACACCAGCTGAACTGAACAAATTGCAAAGTGATTTACAAAGTTATTCCATTTTGATACAAAGCACTAAATACGCATTTTAATAACCTTGTCAGATTTAGCAGTTAGGTCAATGTTTAAATACTTCTACGCTTCTAAGAAATTAGGTTTAATATTGAAAACAGAAGTTTATTTATCGATTCTCTGCAGAGATTCTAGATTTCCTTTAGGAACACACGTTAAACTGATCAAAATGTGTCGTGGTCCAACCTACTCCATGTGTCCGAAGAGTATTTTCAACTCATTTAGTGAATTAATGGAAGTCAATGGAGAAGGAACAGGCAGAAGGTTTTGGACACTTTTGGAGCGAGACGTTCCACCTCCATGTCATCACGGATCAGGAAAAAGGAAAGAAAAGCTAAATTCTGGCTGAATTGAGAAGTACATTATTGAATGTTGGAACCACTTGGTCTGTGGTTCATCCAAAACATGCTACTAGTCCTAATATCAGTAATTAATAACTAATAACAGAGCCAAATCCGTTTAATCTTATTAATTCCTGAAATCCATCCCCGGGGATCAATAAGGTCTTATCTCATCTTAATTAGAACGATTTAACAAGCCCATCATGGTTTTGGCAAGCAAGCACTTCAGTTTTTACAAGCACAATAAAAATAATATGAGAGCTTTTAGGGAAGTATGTCTATGAGGGACTAATATCTCTGATGGTGCATGAACCAGAGCATCAGGATGGGTAAACAACACGCAGAGTGCAGCGTGCAGCGTGCAGCGTGCAGCGTGCAGCGTGCAGCGTGCAGCCCGCAGCGTGCAGGCCGCAGCCCGCAGCGTGCAGCATGCAGCGTGTAGAGGGTATCGAGCAGGGGGCAGCGGGTAACGTGCAGCGTGCAGCGGGCAGGGGGCAGGGAGCAGGGGGCAGGGGGCAGCATGCACCGCGCAGCATGCAGCGTGCAGCGTGCAGCGGGTAGCGAGCAGGGGGCAGCCGGTAACGTGCAGCATTGCAGCGGGTAGCGAGCAGGGGGCAGCGGGTAACGTGCAGGATGCAGCAGGTAGCGGGCAGGGGGTAGCGGGCAGGGGGCAACGTCTCAAATTCCATCTCTGGATGCATGAATAAAATGTGTATATTTACATTTTTATTTAATAAATCCTAGTTCTCACTGAATATTATTATTCCAATGTAGAAATGATGACAGTAGATTTAATATATTCTACTCGGCCAAGTTCCGAGCTGTCCATGGTCCTGGGGTTCGATGCCAGTTTTTACCACTTTGTAACTGCTCCCTTTAACTTTAAGTTGTTTTTTCGATTCCTTTGGAATTATGAAAAAGTTTCAACAATTTGCTTGTTCCGCTACCTACAAATACTGGAACAGTTATAATCATTATAATATTATATAATAATAAATAATATATTATATGTAAATAATATATTAAAATATTATTTACAGATCACTGGAAAGTCTGGGCGTGGCACCCCTTATAAATACTCTTCAGTTGGACTAGCTCTCTGCAGACGATCGCACAGCACTGCCTTTTTTTTTACATTACAAAAACATCAACAACTACAACAAAAACAACAACAACTACAACAACAACTACAACCAGCTTGTTGCAGCCACTTCTTTGTTGTCACTTGGCTGTTGATCACGGAGCTTTAGATTCATAACCCATTTTTAACCCCTCACACACCATGGTACTCTGTATTCTTTAGCCAACTGATCATTATTATCCCTGTGCAGAACTTTGCACTGGTATAACATCATTTATAAATCCATCGTTGTTGCCCGGACGCAGCTCTGTCGCATCTCGTTAGCATCCCGGTCACAGCTTGAATGCAGTTCAGTCACAGCCTGCTCACAGCCCATTCATAGCTCGGACGCAGCCAACTCGCAGCCCGTTAACGGCCGGACACAGCTCAGTCACAGCCCAGAGGCAGCCGTTCATAGCCCGGACGCAGCCCGGTCCGATCGGAGCCCAGTCGCATCCCGGTCGCAGCCCGGACACAGCCCTGTCCATTCGCAGTCCAGACGCAGCCTGTTCGCAGCCTGTTCGCAACCCGGTCGCAGCCCGGTCCGTTCACAGCCTGGTCCGTTTGCAGCCCGGCTGCAGCCCGGTCACAGCCCACTCGCAGCCTGGACACAGCTCGGTCCGTTCACAGCCTGGTCCGCTCGCAGCCCGTTTGCAGCCTGGACGCAGCCCGGTCGCAGCCTGCTCACGGCCTGCTCGCAGCCCGTTTGCAGACCGGTCGCAGCCCGGTCGCAGACCACTCGCAGCCTGGACACAGCTCGGTCCGTTCACAGCCTGGTCCGCTCGCAGCCCGTTTGCAGCCTGGACGCAGCCCGGTCGCAGCCTGCTCACGGCCTGCTCGCAGCCCGTTTGCAGACCGGTCGCAGCCCGGTCGCAGCCCACTCGCAGCCTGGACGCAGCTCGGTCTGTTCACAGCCTGGTCCACTCGCAGCCCGTTTGCAGCCTGGACGCAGCCCAGTCGCAGCCTGCTCACGGCCTGGACGCAGCCCGCTCGCAACCCGGACGCAGCCCGGTCCGTTCACAGCCTGGTCAGTTCGCAGCCCGGTCGCGGCCTGCTCATGGCCTGGACGCAGCTTGCTCGCAGCCCGTTTTCAGCCCGGTCCGCTTGCAGCCCGGACACAGCTCGGTGCTTCTGTGAAGCCTCATCCAAAGCCCGGACGCAGCTCGACTGGACTTTGACTAGATGCCTTGTGACAGTGTGCAAACACCGCATCACGGCCACAGTCTCTAGATATAAACAGAGTGGACGCAGCCTGTCCAGAAGAAAACCAGCACTGCATTCTGGGATGCGTCTGCCGCCACAAAACTGCATGAGATCACCTCAGTAAATCCTGTTTCATGATGTTTTAATCCAATCAAGTTCCATTTAGCTTGAAATAGGATTCCCGTTATCAGCCCATTGAGCTCTTCTCTGTTGTTATCATGTCAATCTCCGATGTCATGGTTTGACTAATCTTATAAAGTAAACATGGATTCCATGATCCCTAGATCTGTTAATAATATTGTTCTCATTCATTGTGGTTTTTTCAGGTTTTCCATTGATTGTCTATGGGGAAAAAATGGCCACTGGACGGTTTTCCAAGCTCGCAAGGGCAGGGTCATGTGACGCATGTAAACAGGCCTCTGATTGGTCTCCAAAAGAACCAAAACCAACCAGAACCTCTGACCGAACACGAGATGACCTTCTGCTCTGTACGTAACACCTCCATCCAACACAAGCAGCTTCCTGCACAAACATCTCAACACGCTCCACCTCTTCATCTAGCGACGCTTCAAGATCTGGGACGAAACCAATAACCAGTAATTCACATTTCAAATGACCAATTCACTCAATCCAGTTCTACATTCATATTGTTATATTATCCAATTAATGGTGAGCGCTATATTCATGTGCCGTAATATTTATATCTGATTTCACTTCATTTATGCTCCATCACACGGATATTTTTGTGGCAGTGATATGTGTGACCCTTCACAGTTGAAGATCTTTATAATTCCTCATATTCTATAGAATTCCATTTCAGTGTTTTAAGATTCACAAGAGGCTGGTGACGTCACGCTAATAAGAAAACTTTACGTTCTACTAAAATAGCTGAGAATGACAGATCTACTTCAAAAAAATGACCAAAGTCCTGGATGGAAATGTGTTTGTGGAAGTGGATTTGAGATGTTCTGTTCTAATTTGAAGTAAAAATAACAATCAATGACAAAGTAAACATGAAGTGTTCCTGATGATGGAAGCCGACAACAATACCCCAAGATTTAGAAGTTTTATTTTACAAAATGCTATTATTAGTATTGTAGACTGAGAAACCAATGCAGTTATGAGGGACTGTCGTTAATTATTAAAGCGATCAGACAAATTCTCGTGACCTGATTCTTTCAAACATCCAGTCAAGATCCAAATAAGTTGATAAGAAGTCTTTGATTAGGTTGAAAATAGAAAATTCCTGCTGGACCAGGCTGGCGCTTCTGGGTTCCGGGGCTGGTGGTTTCACCAGGGGCAGAATAATCCTCTAGAATCCACAGCTGTTTGCTGTGAACAGAGACGTCTCAGTCCCACCTGGATTCTGCTTTCAGGGTCGTTCCTGAATGTTCCTGAGGTGTTTCACAAGGCGCTTCTCAGCCCAACCCAGGAGAGCTGCTCTGTACAAACAAAGAGCTGTGTACTGTCACCCTGATGCCTGCAGGACATTCACAATATCACAGTATCGCACTCACATTGTAGCTGGAGCAAGACAGAGGAAGCAAAGAAAGAAGCTGGTCGCTGCACGGCTTCAAAATGTAAAAAGAACATGGGTGTTTGTGCCGGGTCAGTGTGTTCATCGGGTCCGGTCTCTTACCTTCGCTGCAGTCCTTTCCTTGAAAGCCGGTCTGGGAGCAGTCGCAGGAGGGCTCGTCGTTCACCAAACTGCAGATTCCTCCGTTCAGACACATGTTGTGCACACCGCAAAGGTCGCTCAGCACCCCTTCACTGCCGAGCATCGCCGAATCCGTTTGGTTGACCTTTATGTCCGTTATCCATCCACCAAACGGCGCTCGGTCCTTCACCATGGCCGAGGTGAGCCGCAGGGCCACGGACCGCAGCTCCGCCGGTATTCCACCCACAAACAAATGGCTGAAGACGGTCATATCCCTCCGTTTGGACTTCACCTCCACCCATTTCACCTCACTGTCCACAATCAGGGTGGTATTCTTAAAGCTTCTCCTAATGGTCACCGTGTGCCACTGGCTGTCGTTGACCACCGTGTCGCTCAGGACGGTCGCAGGTTCGGCGCAGAAGATGGAGAAGCGAAGGCTGAGCTTCCCGTTCTGGATAAGCAGTTCGAGAAAGTCACAGAATCCTTCGTCATCGAAGTAGACCAGGAGCCCGTGGGAGATCCTGGTCTTCATGTTGAAGCTCATCTCACTTTCACAGCAGGCGTTCCACACTGGGAACCGGGCCCACTGCCCCTCTGCACCAGTAAACTCCAGACACGTGCCGATCTCCACCAAGCAGCCGATCAGAAGTCCAGCCCAGAGGATCTGGGCGCTGTGCCGCATGTGGAAACCCATCGCTGCGCCGCGCCTCCGACAGCCAGGCCACAAATGAACTATTTTTACGTTGGGTTTTTATCTTTTATTGAAGTGAGGAGTGTGAGAGCTTGACTTTGAGGGGGTTCACTGAGAGCCTCACAGCTGACTGCCCGCCTGGGTGTTTCCCAAACAGCTGATGCATTTTGGACGTGGAAAGAAAGTGGCGAATCTCCTGGAGAGAATATCATTCCTTCAGATGACATGGGCCGGCGGCCAAAGCGCTCAGTTGTTGGAGCTGCTCGGAGGTTCTGTCTGCCATGGCTGTGAGGAGTGGATCTGATCTAACACCCGGCGCTCTCTGCCTCTAATTTGGGTCATTTACGGAGCGGCTCCTTCTGGTGCCAGTCACAGTGTGCGGGGCTGAAACGGCAGCTTTAATCTTCATGTTCGCTCCGGATCTGGAAGCTTTTCATCCTGAATGTTCTGAAGTCCATATGGACCGAGTGTCTGTCAGGGAGTCCTGGTCCCAGAGCAGCTTCCCTGCGGAGACACACTGGTTTTAATATACTGTTCCCTTTTATATTGTTCTTTAACGGGAAAAAGATAAATCCCCAAACAGACTAATGTCTCACAGGCTTCAGCGATGGAGCTGAATCACTTCATGGACCTTTAGTCTCATTGTGAAAATCACGCACGGATTCATGTGGATTTAAAAAATGAATCCATTTTAAATATTAAAAGTTGATCTTATCACATTATTGTAATTTCGCTAAAAACGGGTTAACCGACAGTGAAACGGGCTTCAGATGGAGAATGATTATAATATTAATGACAATATTATTAATAATAATAATTATAATAATAATAATAATAATAATAATAATTACAGTAGTAATAATAATAAGAAGAAGAATATTGAGAAAAATATTAGTAATGATATATTATTATTATTGTTATAGTAATAATAATAATAATAATAATAATAATACTATTATACCAATAATATTATTATTATTATTATTATTATATAATTATTATTATTATTGTTATTATTGTAATAATAATAATAATGTGATAACATTCCTCTTCTACTCAAACATCTGGTCAGAACAGTGCGTCATTTCATCCCAATCCGGCTTTTGAGAGACACTCTGAATTGCAGGTGGAGTGATAACATTTGAATGATATCATCATGACAGCGATTCCACGTTTCCAAACCTGCTCAGATAAACTCATCTGTGCTCTCGGAATTAGCGAGCGTTCTCAGGAGAAAAGAGTCGTGCACGGACATTGAATAGCAATAATGTATAGAAACAGAATGGATTTGAGTTCCACGCACACGGTGACGTGCAGGTGAGCAGGGAAGTCGTGGATTGAGACTCACTCACTCTGCCTGCATCTCTGGGAACACCCGCTGTGCGCGCTGCTCCTGGAGCACTTTGCATGGAAGGACCTGCAGGAGAAGTCCCACTTCCCTCCTGGAGACCTGCTGGAGGACGGGGAGAGCGGTCCAGTCTGCAGGAGAACACCAGAACCGGCGCCGTGCATCAGCTTGCGTGCTCCAGCACCTGGAATGCCTGGAGAACCGCGGAGGACCTGGAGAACCCGGAGGACCTGGAGAACCCGGAGGACCTGGAGAACCCGGAGGACCTGCAGCAGAACCTGCAGCTGCTGCAGAACCTGCAGCCTCTCTGGATGGAGCTGCTCAGGCTGCAGTCTGCGAAGCTCAGACGGTCACGTGTGCGTGTGACGCGCTGCGAGGGGCGGGGCTTCCTACAGCACCACGGACATGCTCGCGCACGCGCACATCGACATGCACGCGCGCAGCGGTTGTTTTCCAGGATGGCCTTGAGTTTGGAGCAGGTCATTGAGTTTGGAGCAGGTCATTGAGTTTGGAGCAAGTCATTGAGTTTGGAGCAGGTCATTGAAGGTGCAGCTCTGTGGCTTGTCACAAAGAACTCCAAAGTTTGATGGAAATATGACTTTTGTCATGATACATGTTACATATATGATATAAAACATATTTGGAACATGTTATATCTATATATATATATATATATATATACTATACATACTATATAACTGTATATACTGTATATAAATTATATACTGTCCCAAATATGTTTTATATCATATTTGGGACAGGTTTAATATATTATATAGTATAAATTTGGCATATATATATATCATATCTGGGACATTTTATATATATCTATGATTGTATGTCATATTATATATTACATATATTATGTTATATTATATATTATATAGATTCAAGATTCAAGAGGTTTATATGTCAAACATATATATATATATCATTAATATAATGATATAGATTTTATCTAACATGATATACTGTAGATTATATAAGATTAAAGATTCAAGATTCAAGATTTTTACTTGTCACATACATATACATACTTTCATACATATGTACATATACATATATGATGATATAGATTATATATAATATGATATAGATATATATAATGACATAGATTATATATAATAATATAGATGATGATATTGATGATTTATAATGACATCGTTTATAAACTCTATAATGATATAGATGATGATATCGATGAAATACAGTGGTACCTGGACTTACGACTGCAACTACTGACCACTAATCCAAGACACCAGCAGTGATAGTCACCAACATCTGGATCCACTTGTGACCGACTGCTCCAAGATACGACCGTGGAAATGTGCAGTCAGCAGTCAGTCAGCAGTCAGCCAGCAGCCAGTCAGCAGTCAGTCAGCAGTCAGTCAGCAGCCAGTAAGCAGTCAGTCAGCATCAGCGGTCACTCAGCGGTCAGTCAGCGGTCACTCAGCGGTCAGTCAGCGGTCACTCAGCAGTCAGTCAGCGGGCGAACTACATGGTGTGTGCACGTAGTTCGTGGCTCATCCATATTTCTTTCATATTTACTGTGTATTTTGTTTATTTTCTTCATGATATCATTCATATGGGAAAATTGCTTGGACATACGACTGTTTTAACATACGACCTTTCTTATGGAACCAATTACAGTCCTAAGTCCAGGTACCACTGTGTAATGATATAGTTGATTTATAATGATAACGATAATATATAATGATATAGATGATTGTAAAGATGATTTATAATGATACAGATTAAATATTATGACAGAGATGATTATATCAATAATTTATAATGAAACAGATTATATATAATGATAAAGATAATGATGACTTATTAAGATATATATAATGATATAGAGGAACAATCTTTAATTGTCACACATGCACACCACACTACAACACATGCACACCACACTACAACACATGCACACCACACTACAACACATGCACACCACACTACAACACATGCTTTGGGTGGTGCTTGTGAAATGGTTCCTCTGCTTTGAACCATCCTGGCTTGTCCTTCCTCCGGGGGCACAGCCAGGAGCAGTGGGCAGCATTCGTGGACGCGCCTGGGGACGAGTGTCCATCGCTGGTCAGACCATGATGTGTGCATGTTTTTGTTGGGGTCCTTACTGACATGAGGTGGAGGAAACCCCATGTGAGCACGGGGAGACCATGCAAACTCCACCCAGAAAGGCTCCTATTTGGGAGATAAACCGCCGGAGCACAGTGCCAACAGGGCCCCAGGCGCTGTATGATTTACGATGATACAGATTATATATTATGACATAGATGATCATATCAATAATATATAATGATACAAATTATCTATAGTGATAAAGAAGATGATATAGACTATTTATGATGGTACAGATGATGATATATAATATATAATGATAGAGGTCACTAAAACAAACTTTAGGGTGCTGAAGGAATAAATACCTTTATCAGCTCTATTTCTTCTATTTCAGGTATATTCAGTGTGTAAATATACAGTGTTAGTATATATATATAGTTCTGCCAAGGATGATATACATATATATATATATATATATATATATATATATATATATATATATATATATATATATACTGTATATATATATATATATATATATATATATATACTGTATATATATATATTTATATATATAGACAGAATGAGGCAGAATGAGGGGACACTGACCAATCACAGCACAGTGAAACTATCTGTGACTTTGCAGATATGTTGTTTGTTAATGTCTGACTTGAATGGAGCTGTAACTTGGCATTAACAACCATCCACTGACCTCCTGTGAATAAACCTTGATTCCCTTCCTGTTCTAATTCAGCTCTACGGTCTTTTTGTTGTGCCAACACTCCATCTGACTCCAGGTTGACCTGCAGAGTATTTCTTAAATGCATCAACAAATTAAGACAAGTGAGAATTCATTTGAGACCAGTACATACTGTAGAAGAAGCAAATCAGCTTCCTGTTCTGCTGAGTCATTGTGCACTCATCGCTCTGCCGTCCGTGGTGAGAAGCTGCCAAACCTCTTCAAAGTGACCGGTGTCCCACAGCCCAGTGCAGACTGAGGCAGTGCTGTTGAACTGTACACGTTAGAGAGAATCAAAACCATCTGTTTTATTTCTTTTACGCACCTTTGCTTTTCCTTTCAATAGTTTGATTGGCCTCAGCACATCCTAACCCTAACACCCGAGCACTATCTATCTATCTATCTATCTATCTATCTATCTATCTATCTATCTATCTATCTATCTATCTATCTATCTATCTATCTATCTATCTATCTATCTATCTATCTATCTATCTATCTATCTCTTCTTAATCTATTCTTAATTCTTAATTTTTAATGTACCTTCTTAACATAGGGGTGTTAGAGGACATCTTGTACTCATCACTTTCTGTAGAGAAGATCAGAAGTGAGTTCAGTGAAGCCTGTGGCTTCCTGCAGAGTCTCAGAAAAAATAATCATTGTTTCTTCACATTCATTTTGCTGAAGGTTATACCTCACCCTAACACACATCCAAACCCTAACCCTAACCGTAAAATACATCCTAACCCTAACCCTAACACTAAACCACATCCTAACCCTAACCCTAACCCTAACCCACATCCTAACCCTAACCCTAACTCTGAACCTAACCCTAACCATAACCCACATCCTAACACTAACCCACGTCCAAACCCTAACCTTAACACTCCCCTCAACCCACACCCTAACCCTAACCCTAACCCTAACCCACAACGTAACCCTAACCCTAACTCTGAACCTCACCCTAACCATAACCCATATCCTAACCCTAACCCACGTCCTAACCCTAACCCTAACCCCACAAAATTACATTTCACTGCATATATGTATGGAGGTATGTATATGTATGTGACAAATAAAAAATCTTAATCTTAACCCTTAACCCTAACACTACCCTTAACCCACACCCTAACCCTAACCCTAACCCTAACCCTACCCCTAACCCACATCCTAACCCTAACCCTAACCAGCATCCTAACCCTAACCCTAACCCTACCCAGAACCCACATCCTAACACTAACCCTAACCCTACCCCTACCCCTAACCCTAAACCTAACCCTAACCCTAACCCACATCCTAACCCTAAACCATATCCTAACCCTAACCCTAACCCTAACCCTAACCCTAACCCTAACCCTAACCCTAACCCTAACCCTAACCCTAACCCTAACCCTAACCCTAACCCTAACCCTAACCCTAACCCTAACCCTAACCCTAACCCTAACCCTAACCCTAACCCTAACCCTAACCCTAACCCTAACCCTAACCCTAACCCTAACCCTAACCCTAACCCTAACCCTAACCCTAACCCTAACCCTAACCCTAACCCTAACCCTAACCCTAACCCTAACCCTAACCCTAACCCTAACCCTAACCCTAACCCTAACCCTAACCCTAACCCTAACCCTAACCCTAAACCTACCCTTAACCCACATCCAAACCCAACCCCAAACCCACATCCTAACCTTAACCCTAACCCTAACCCTAACCCTAACCCTAACCCTAACCCTAACCCTAACCCTAACCCTAACCCTAACCCTAACCCAAACCCTAACCCTTACCCTAACCCACATCCTAACCCCAACCCTAACCCTAACCCTTACCCTAACCCTATCCCTAACCCACATCCTAACCCTATACCACATCCTTACCCTAACCCTAACCCTAAACCTAACCCTATCCCTAACCCACATCCTAACCCTATACCACATCCTTACCCTAACCCTAACCCTAAACCTAACCCACATCCTAACCCTAACTCTAACCCACATCCTAACCCTAACCCTAACTTTAACCCACATCATAACACTAACCCACATCCTAACACTAACCCTAACCCTACCCCTACCCCTAACCCTATACCTAACCCTAACCCTAACCCACATCCTAACCCTAAACCATATCCTAACCCTAACCCTAACCCTAACCCTAACCCTAACCCTAACCCAGAACCCACATCCTAACACTATCCCTAACCCTACCCCTAAACCACATCCTAACCCTAACCCTAACCCTAACCCTAACCCTGACCCACATCCTAACCCTATACCACATCCTTACCCTAACCCTAACCCAAACCCTACCCCTAACCCACATCCTAACCCTAACCCTAACCCTAACCCTAACCCACATCCTAACCCTAAACCACATACTTTCCCTAACCCTAACCCTAACCCTAAAACTAACCCTAACCCTAACCCACATCCTAACCCTAACCCTTACCCTAACCCTGACCCACATCCTAACCCTAAACGAAATCCTTACCCTAACCCTAACCCTAACCCTACCCCTAACCCACATCCTAACCCAAACCCTAACCCTAACCCTAACCCTAAACCATAACCCACGTCCTAACCCTAACCGTAACCCTACCCTGACCCCACATCCTAACACTAACCCTAACCCCAACCCAACCCCTAACCCACATCCTAACCCTAACCCTAACCCTAACCCTAACCCAAACCATAACCATAACCCTGACCCTAACCCTAACCATAACCCTAACCATAACCCTAACCCTAACCAACATCCTAACCCTAAACCACATCCTTACCCTAACCCTGACCCTAACCCTAACCCTAACCCTAACCCGAACCCCTAAACCTAAGCCTAACCCTAACCCTAACCCTAACCCTAACCCGAACCCCTAAACCTAAGCCTAACCCTAACCCTAACCTTAACCCGAACCCTAACCATAACCCTAACCCTAACCCAAACCCCTATCCCTAACCCTAACCCTAACCCTAACCCTAACCCACATCCTAAACATAACCCAAACCCTAACTCAAACGCACATCCAAACCCTAACCCTAACCCTAACCCTAGCGGTAACCCATCTCCTAACCCTAACCTTAACCCTATCCCTAACCCTAACCCAACCCACATCCAAACCCTAACCCACGTCCTAAGCCTATCCCTAAACCGACCCTTAACCCACATCCTAACCCAACCCCTAACCCACATCCTAACCTTTACCATAACCGTAACCCTAACCCTAACCCTAACCCTAACCCACATCCCAACCCTAACCCTAAACCACATCCTAACCCTATCCCTAACACAAACGGACATTCTAACCCTAACCCAAACCCTAACCCTAACCCTAACCCACACCCTAACCCTAACCCTAACACTAAACCTAACCCTAACCATAACCCACATCAAAACCCTTACCCAAGTCCTAACCCTAACCGTAACCCTACCCAGAAACCACATCCTAACACTAACCCTAACCCTAACCCTAACCCTAGCCCAAACCCTAACCCTAACCCTAACCCTAACCCGAACCCGAACCCTAACCCTAACACTAACCCTAACCCTAATCCTAACCCTAACCCTAACCCTAACCCTAACCCTAACCCACATCCTAACCCTAAACCACATCCTAACCCTAACCCTAACCCACATCTTAACCCTAACCCTAACCCTAACCCACATCCTGACCCTCACTCTCATCCTACTAATAACCAAGGCTCTTCATAGTTGGACGGACCATGGATGAACAGCTTTACTCAACAATTCTGGATATGAAGATTTGAAATGCTTCCAAATATGAGAATTTAAGTTGAACTGAAATAAAATAAAACATTTTCTCGGATTCCATAATGAAAGACATATAGACAGTCCTGCATCTACTTAAATGTTTAAGGTTTTATGTAAGACAACAACTTAAATGCTGTTTGTGTTTGCTGAGCCCGGTGCCCTCACTGACTTGTACTGTTTTGTAATTTGTTGTTTAGTATGAAGTTCATGTGCTGTCACTGCAAATCACCAAATGTGCTTGTATTGTTCTTGTGATGTCTTGTACGTTATACTGTTCTCTACTATTGTTTTGCTTTGCTGATTTGTGTGTCACTGTAAATTGGAATAAGGAAGGATATCTGAAACACTGGAAAGGCCATTGTTTGCCGTTCTGGTGTCTTTTTGGGGGTGCCAGTGATCGGTTGTTCTGTGTTCGAAACAGGTGGAGTCGGGAAGGTTCAAATTTTACTCCGGAAGTTTAGGAACGGTCAAAGGCAAAACACTCTGTGAACCCTCACACCGGAAGGGGAAAAATGTGGTTTTGGGCCTGCATAGAGCTCCCCTCTGGCCTCGACACTGAGGCAGCTGGTCGTCATGATGTATAGGAAGGGAAATGAGGACTCTGGGTCTTCAGATGCTCTACTTCCAGGGAATGAAGGTATCCAAGTTCAGGTGCTGTGAGCAGCTACTGTACAGAACTCCTTCATTTGACCCCTCCCTACCAGGGGGGAAATGGGAGAGGTTTAGTTTTCATTATTGTCAAACTAAGCATTATCAGAATAACAAAAATGGCATAAAAGTGTTAGTAGCTCATAGCTGTTTTGGGTGGGGTTCCTTACTGATGTTACATGGAGGAAACCCCATGGTTTGGGTGGGGATCCTTACTGATGTTGCATGGAGGAAACCTCATGTGAGCATGGGGAGAACATGCAAACTCCACACAGAAAGGACCCTCATTGGGAGATAACCCACCGGAGCACGGTGACAGCAGCACCCCAGGCGGGAATTGAAACAAGGACATTCTTGCTGTGAGGCAGCAGCAGAATGCACTGCGCCACAGACTGTCCCGAGCCAGGGGTGGGTGTTGTGCTGGCAACCCCATCATGAAGAAAAAAAGACCCCACAGTAATACTGAGTGTGAAGCAAGTGGACGTCCAGGGAAAGGGCCCTGGTTTCGAAGACACAACAAGTGCTGCAGTTGTTCTGGTTTGGTTTTGTGGGTTCATAAACCATTGAGTGTTGACATGACCACTATGTGCACTATGCGCATCTTCAGCAGAGAGCTTGGTGGTCACATGGTTTGAAGCCATTTGAGGCCAACATTGGCTCACATGTAGCCCCAGAATGAAAGCACTGATTATTTCAGAACTTGTCAGAAATTATAATTGTCATAGATTTCAAACTCCACTGAGGGAGGTTTGTGATGGAGGAAGCAGACTCATCACTTTAGTTCTAGTTCTTCTGAACTCGGTGGATGGATGAGTCACTTAGTGGAGCCTTGTTATCTAATAGCAACAGGAGGAAGAGCTCAGTGCTAAGGTCTCCTTGACCTGCCACAAAAAGAGACATAAACAGTTATTCCTGGAATGAGGAGAGAACAATCCTGCCATGAAGCAATGTGTTGCTGCTAAACAACTGATTATGTATTAATCTAACATGTGCACTGGACCCCCATGTGTCCAGACCGATCTTGACTCCATCTGCTCTTCTAACACCCCCAACATTCAGGAAATTGAAACTTTACTTGATCTCCAGATGTATCAAGCACGAGGCCTCCTGCAGATTCCCCCAGGAGTGGATTTCCTACCTCATCGCTACAGAAACCAACCCCCTCTTGATGGATATAACTGGATATGGATGGATGTAATCAAATGTGCTGGAGAAGTAAAGAAAGTGATTTGATTTTGACGTTTAGCTCCGCCTAGTCTGGAAGTGTTTACGTTTGGTAAATTTCACAACCTTTATGTAATGGACAATTATGATGTTTTCGTGCAATTCTGATGTTGGAAAGTATGTCATATTTGTGGCAAATTGGAGTGAAGCGCATTTCATCTTGATCATCTCTATTTGTTTTCTCCTTTGGAAGTCTAAGCGTGCACTTAAGAACAAAGGGTTTTCAGGCCACACCCACAACATGTCACAAACGGCCAAGTTGAAACCTTTTCTTTTTACGTATGGTAATGACGCCTATTCCCATAGATGAATTCTGTGAACTTGCAGTGATCAGTATCAGTCATCAGTAAGTCGTGTCTCAGCCTCACACAGCCCGGAGCAAATTGCTTTACCCAATATTGATATAAAATCCAGAGAATTAAATAAATGAATTGATGTTCCGCCCGTAAATCTTCACCCATTAAGTTCCTGATTGTTACTTTTTCTTTTTTATGGTAAATCTACATAGAGCTGCTCATATTGTAATAACAACAAAATGTTTTCTCAATAGACTTTATTCTTGTAATAGTGCTGTTTTGTCTTATCCAGCAAATATTGTAAAAGATGTTATTCTTAGTGGTGGATTAATGACAGCGCCTCCAGGAAACCTGGCGAGGCTCCTTTGTTGGGTCACCTTCAGTTTAGCACAAACTGAAACTTGTTCCTCGCTGTCGGTGTGCGACCTTGATGATAAATCACTGCAGATTCAGACCTCTTCACCAAAGCTGTGACCACCAAGTGGTCCAGCAGGAGCTTTGCAACCCAGCTGCGTCAGACAGGAGCGTGAATGGGAGCGTTACATGGGAAGTTACATGGGAAGTTACATGGGAAGTTACATGTGAAGTTACATGGGAAGTTACATGGGAAGTTACATGGGAGCGTTACATGGGAGCTTTACATGGGAGCGTTACATGGGAGAGTTACATGGGAGCTTTACATGGGAGCGTTACATGGGAGCGTTACATGGGAGCGTTACATGGGAGAGTTACATGGGAGCTTTACATGGGAGCGTTACATTGGAAGTTACATGGGAAGTTACATGGGAAGTTACATGGGAAGTTACATAGGAAGTTACATGGGAAGTTACATGGGAAGTTACATAGGAAGTTACATGGGAGCGTTACATGGGAAGTTACATGGGAGCGTTACATGAGAAGTTATATGGGAAGTTACATGGGAAGTTACATGGGAGCATTACATGGGAGGTTACATGGGAGCGTTACATGGGAAGTTACATAGGAGCGTTACATGGGAAGTTACATGGGAGAGTTACATGGGAGCTTTACATGGGAGCGTTACATGGGAAGTTACATGGGAAGTTACATGGGAAGTTACATGGGAAGTTACATGGGAAGTTACATAGGAAGTTACATGGGAGCGTTACATGGGAAGTTACATGGGAGCGTTACATGGGAAGTTACATGGGAAGTTACATGGGAAGTTACATAGGAGCGTTACATGGGAAGTTACATGGGAGCGTTACATGGGAAGTTACATGGGAAGTTACATGGGAGCGTTACATGGGAAGTTACATGGGAAGTTACATGGGAGCTTTACATGGGAAGTTACATGGGAAGTTACATGGGAAGTTACATGGGAGCGTTACATGGGAAGTTACACTGGAAGTTACATGGGAGCGTTACATGGGAGCGTTACATGGGAAGTTACATGGGAAGTTACATGGGAGCGTTACATGGGAAGTTACATGGGAAGTTACATGGGAGCATTACATGGGAAGTTACATGGGAAGTTACATGGGAAGTTACATGGGAGCATTACATGGGAAGTTACATGGGAGGGTTACATGGGAAGTTACATGGGAGCATTACATGGGAAGTTACATGGGAAGTTACATGGGAGCATTACATGGGAAGATACATGGGAGCATTACATGGGAAGTTACATGGGAAGTTACATGGGAGCATTACATGGGAAGTTACATGGGAGCGTTACATGGGAAGTTACATGGGAAGTTACATGGGAAGTTACATGGGAAGTTACATGGGAAGTTACATAGGAAGTTACATGGGAGCGTTACATGGGAAGTTACATGGGAGCGTTACATGGGAAGTTACATGGGAAGTTACATGGGAAGTTACATAGGAGCGTTACATGGGAAGTTACATGGGAGCGTTACATGGGAAGTTACATGGGAAGTTACATGGGAGCGTTACATGGGAAGTTACATGGGAAGTTACATGGGAGCTTTACATGGGAAGTTACATGGGAAGTTACATGGGAAGTTACATGGGAGCGTTACATGGGAAGTTACGCTGGAAGTTACATGGGAGCGTTACATGGGAGCGTTACATGGGAAGTTACATGGGAAGTTACATGGGAGCATTACTTGGGAAGTTACATGGGAAGTTACATGGGAAGTTACTTGGGAGCATTACATGGGAAGTTACATGGGAGGGTTACATGGGAAGTTACATGGGAGCATTACATGGGAAGTTACATGGGAAGTTACATGGGAGCATTACATGGGAAGTTACATGGGAGCATTACATGGGAAGTTACATGGGAAGTTACATGGGAGCATTACATGGGAAGTTACATGGGAGCGTTACATGGGAAGTTACATGGGAAGTTACATGGGAAGTTACATGGGAAGTTACATGGGAAGTTACATAGGAAGTTACATGGGAGCGTTACATGGGAAGTTACATGGGAGCGTTACATGGGAAGTTACATGGGAAGTTACATGGGAAGTTACATAGGAGCGTTACATGGGAAGTTACATGGGAGCGTTACATGGGAAGTTACATGGGAAGTTACATGGGAGCGTTACATGGGAAGTTACATGGGAAGTTACATGGGAGCTTTACATGGGAAGTTACATGGGAAGTTACATGGGAAGTTACATGGGAGCGTTACATGGGAAGTTACACTGGAAGTTACATGGGAGCGTTACATGGGAGCGTTACATGGGAAGTTAAATGGGAAGTTACATGGGAGCATTACATGGGAAGTTACATGGGAGGGTTACATGGGAAGTTACATGGGAGCATTACATGGGAAGTTACATGGGAAGTTACATGGGAGCATTACATGGGAAGTTACATGGGAGCATTACATGGGAAGTTACATGGGAAGTTACATGGGAGCATTACATGGGAAGTTACATGGGAGCGTTACATGGGAAGTTACATGGGAAGTTACATGGGAAGTTACATGGGAAGTTACATGGGAAGTTACATAGGAAGTTACATGGGAGCGTTACATGGGAAGTAACATGGGAGCGTTACATGGGAAGTTACATGGGAAGTTACATGGGAAGTTACATAGGAGCGTTACATGGGAAGTGACATGGGAGCGTTACATGGGAAGTTACATGGGAAGTTACATGGGAGCGTTACATGGGAAGTTACATGGGAGCTTTACATGGGAAGTTACATGGGAAGTTACATGGGAAGTTACATGGGAGCGTTACATGGGAAGTTACACTGGAAGTTACATGGGAGCGTTACATGGGAGCGTTACATGGGAAGTTACATGGGAAGTTACATGGGAGCATTACATGGGAAGTTACATGGGAAGTTACATGGGAAGTTACATGGGAGCATTACATGGGAAGTTACATGGGAGGGTTACATGGGAAGTTACATGGGAGCATTACATGGGAAGTTACATGGGAAGTTACATGGGAGCATTACATGGGAAGTTACATGGGAGCATTACATGGGAAGTTACATGGGAGCATTACATGTGAAGTTACATGGGAGCATTACTTGGGAAGTTACATGGGAAGTTACATGGGAAGTTACATGGGAGCGTTACATGGGAAGTTACATGGGAAGTTACATGGGAGCGTTACATGGGAAGTTACCTGGGAAGTTACATGGGAGCATTACATGGGAAGTTACATGGGAGCATTACATGGGAAGTTACATGGGAAGTTACATGGGAGCATTACATGGGAAGTTACATGGGAGCATTACATGGGAAGTTACATGGGAGCATTACATGGGAAGTTACATGGGAAGTTACATGGGAAGTTACATAGGAGCGTTACATGGGAAGTTACATGGGAGTGTTACATGGGAAGTTACATGGGAAGTTACATGGGAGCGTTACATGGGAAGTTACATGGGAAGTTACATGGGAGCATTACATGGGAAGTTACATGGGAAGTTACATGGGAAGTTACATGGGAGCGTTACATGGGAAGTTACACTGGAAGTTACATGGGAGCGTTACATGGGAGCGTTACATGGGAAGTTACATGGGAAGTTACATGGGAGCATTACATGGGAAGTTACATGGGAAGTTACATGGGAAGTTACATGGGAGCATTACATGGGAAGTTACATGGGAAGTTACATGGGAGCGTTACATGGGAAGTTACATGGGAAGTTACATGGGAAGTTACATGGGAAGTTACATGGGAGCATTACATGGGAAGTTACATGGGAAGTTACATGGGAGCATTACATGGGAAGTTACATGGGAGCATTACATGGGAAGTTACATGGGAGCATTACATGGGAAGTTACATGGGAAGTTACATGGGAAGTTACATGGGAGCGTTACATGGGAAGTTACATGGGAAGTTACATGGGAGCGTTACATGGGAAGTTACATCGGAGCGTTACATGGGAAGTTACAAGGGAAGTTACATGGGAAGTTACATGGGAAGTTACAACGGAGCGTTACATGGGAAGTTACATGGGAAGTTACATGGGAAGTTACAACGGAGTGTTACATGGGAAGTTACATGGGAAGTTACATGGGAAGTTACATGGGAAGTTACATGGGAGCGTTACATGGGAAGTTACATGGGAAGTTACATGGGAGCTTTACATGGGAAGTTACATGGGAAGTTACATGGGAAGTTACATGGGAGCGTTACATGGGAAGTTACACTGGAAGTTACATGGGAGCGTTACATGGGAGCGTTACATGGGAAGTTACATGGGAAGTTACATGGGAGCATTACATGGGAAGTTACATGGGAAGTTACATGGGAAGTTACATGGGAGCATTACATGGGAAGTTACATGGGAGGGTTACATGGGAAGTTACATGGGAGCATTACATGGGAAGTTACATGGGAAGTTACATGGGAGCATTACATGGGAAGTTACATGGGAGCATTACATGGGAAGTTACATGGGAAGTTACATGGGAAGTTACATGGGAGCGTTACATGGGAAGTTACACTGGAAGTTACATGGGAGCGTTACATGGGAGCGTTACATGGGAAGTTACATGGGAAGTTACATGGGAGCATTACATGGGAAGTTACATGGGAAGTTACATGGGAGCATTACATGGGAAGTTACATGGGAGCATTACATGGGAAGTTACATGGGAAGTTACATAGGAGCGTTACATGGGAAGTTACATGGGAGCGTTACATGGGAAGTTACATGGGAAGTTACATGGGAGCGTTACATGGGAAGTTACATGGGAAGTTACATGGGAGCATTACATGGGAAGTTACATGGGAAGTTACATGGGAAGTTACATGGGAGCGTTACATGGGAAGTTACACTGGAAGTTACATGGGAGCGTTACATGGGAGCGTTACATGGGAAGTTACATGGGAAGTTACATGGGAGCATTACATGGGAAGTTACATGGGAAGTTACATGGGAAGTTACATGGGAGCATTACATGGGAAGTTACATGGGAGGGTTACATGGGAAGTTACATGGGAGCATTACATGGGAAGTTACATGGGAAGTTACATGGGAGCATTACATGGGAAGTTACATGGGAGCATTACATGGGAAGTTACATGGGAGCATTACATGGGAAGTTACATGGGAGCATTACATGGGAAGTTACATGGGAAGTTACATGGGAAGTTACATGGGAGCGTTACATGGGAAGTTACATGGGAAGTTACATGGGAGCGTTACATGGGAAGTGCCATGGGAGCTTTACATGGGAGCGTTACATGGGAAGTTACATGGGAAGTTACATGGAAAGTTACATGGGAGCGTTACATGGGAAGTTACATGGGAAGTTACATGGAAAGTTACATGGGAGCATTACATGGGAAGTTACATGGGAAGTTACATGGGAAGTTACATGGGAAGTTACATCGGAGCGTTACATGGGAAGTTACAAGGGAAGTTACATGGGAAGTTACATGGGAAGTTACAACGGAGCGTTACATGGGAAGTTACATGGGAAGTTACAACGGAGCGTTACATGGGAAGTTACATGGGAAGTTACATGAGAAGTTACAACGGAGTGTTACATGGGAAGTTACATGGGAAGTTACATGGGAAGTTAAATGGGAATTTACATGGTGGCGTTACATGGGAAGTTACATGGGAAGTTACATGGGAGCGTTACATGGGAAGTTACATGGGAGCGTTACATGGGAAGTTACATGGGAAGTTACATGGGAAGTTACATAGGAGCGTTACATGGGAAGTGACATGGGAGCGTTACATGGGAAGTTACATGGGAAGTTACATGGGAGCGTTACATGGGAAGTTACATGGGAGCTTTACATGGGAAGTTACATGGGAAGTTACATGGGAAGTTACATGGGAGCGTTACATGGGAAGTTACACTGGAAGTTACATGGGAGCGTTACATGGGAGCGTTACATGGGAAGTTACATGGGAAGTTACATGGGAGCATTACATGGGAAGTTACATGGGAAGTTACATGGGAAGTTACATGGGAGCATTACATGGGAAGTTACATGGGAAGTTACATGGGAAGTTACATGGGAGCATTACATGGGAAGTTACATGGGAAGTTACATGGGAGCGTTACATGGGAAGTTACATGGGAAGTTACATGGGAAGTTACATGGGAAGTTACATGGGAGCATTACATGGGAAGTTACATGGGAAGTTACATGGGAGCATTACATGGGAAGTTACATGGGAGCATTACATGGGAAGTTACATGGGAGCATTACATGGGAAGTTACATGGGAAGTTACATGGGAAGTTACATGGGAGCGTTACATGGGAAGTTACATGGGAAGTTACATGGGAGCGTTACATGGGAAGTTACATCGGAGCGTTACATGGGAAGTTACAAGGGAAGTTACATGGGAAGTTACATGGGAAGTTACAACGGAGCGTTACATGGGAAGTTACATGGGAAGTTACATGGGAAGTTACAACGGAGTGTTACATGGGAAGTTACATGGGAAGTTACATGGGAAGTTACATGGGAAGTTACATGGGAGCGTTACATGGGAAGTTACATGGGAAGTTACATGGGAGCTTTACATGGGAAGTTACATGGGAAGTTACATGGGAAGTTACATGGGAGCGTTACATGGGAAGTTACACTGGAAGTTACATGGGAGCGTTACATGGGAGCGTTACATGGGAAGTTACATGGGAAGTTACATGGGAGCATTACATGGGAAGTTACATGGGAAGTTACATGGGAAGTTACATGGGAGCATTACATGGGAAGTTACATGGGAGGGTTACATGGGAAGTTACATGGGAGCATTACATGGGAAGTTACATGGGAAGTTACATGGGAGCATTACATGGGAAGTTACATGGGAGCATTACATGGGAAGTTACATGGGAGCATTACATGTGAAGTTACATGGGAGCATTACATGGGAAGTTACATGGGAAGTTACATGGGAAGTTACATGGGAGCGTTACATGGGAAGTTACATGGGAAGTTACATGGGAGCGTTACATGGGAAGTTACCTGGGAAGTTACATGGGAGCATTACATGGGAAGTTACATGGGAGCATTACATGGGAAGTTACATGGGAAGTTACATGGGAGCATTACATGGGAAGTTACATGGGAGCATTACATGGGAAGTTACATGGGAGCATTACATGGGAAGTTACATGGGAAGTTACATAGGAGCGTTACATGGGAAGTTACATGGGAGCGTTACATGGGAAGTTACATGGGAAGTTACATGGGAGCGTTACATGGGAAGTTACATGGGAAGTTACATGGGAGCATTACATGGGAAGTTACATGGGAAGTTACATGGGAAGTTACATGGGAGCGTTACATGGGAAGTTACACTGGAAGTTACATGGGAGCGTTACATGGGAGCGTTACATGGGAAGTTACATGGGAAGTTACATGGGAGCATTACATGGGAAGTTACATGGGAAGTTACATGGGAGCATTACATGGGAAGTTACATGGGAGCATTACATGGGAAGTTACATGGGAAGTTACATAGGAGCGTTACATGGGAAGTTACATGGGAGCGTTACATGGGAAGTTACATGGGAAGTTACATGGGAGCGTTACATGGGAAGTTACATGGGAAGTTACATGGGAGCATTACATGGGAAGTTACATGGGAAGTTACATGGGAAGTTACATGGGAGCGTTTCATGGGAAGTTACACTGGAAGTTACATGGGAGCGTTACATGGGAGCGTTACATGGGAAGTTACATGGGAAGTTACATGGGAGCATTACATGGGAAGTTACATGGGAAGTTACATGGGAAGTTACATGGGAGCATTACATGGGAAGTTACATGGGAGGGTTACATGGGAAGTTACATGGGAGCATTACATGGGAAGTTACATGGGAAGTTACATGGGAGCATTACATGGGAAGTTACATGGGAGCATTACATGGGAAGTTACATGGGAGCATTACATGGGAAGTTACATGGGAGCATTACATGGGAAGTTACATGGGAAGTTACATGGGAAGTTACATGGGAGCGTTACATGGGAAGTTACATGGGAAGTTACATGGGAGCGTTACATGGGAAGTGCCATGGGAGCTTTACATGGGAGCGTTACATGGGAAGTTACATGGGAAGTTACATGGAAAGTTACATGGGAGCGTTACATGGGAAGTTACATGGGAAGTTACATGGAAAGTTACATGGGAGCGTTACATGAGAAGTTATATGGGAAGTTACATGGGAAGTTACATGGGAGCATTACATGGGAGGTTACATGGGAGCGTTACATGGGAAGTTACATAGGAGCGTTACATGGGAAGTTACATGGGAGAGTTACATGGGAGCTTTACATGGGAGCGTTACATGGGAAGTTACATGGGAAGTTACATGGGAAGTTACATGGGAAGTTACATGGGAAGTTACATAGGAAGTTACATGGGAGCGTTACATGGGAAGTTACATGGGAGCGTTACATGGGAAGTTACATGGGAAGTTACATGGGAAGTTACATAGGAGCGTTACATGGGAAGTTACATGGGAGCGTTACATGGGAAGTTACATGGGAAGTTACATGGGAGCGTTACATGGGAAGTTACATGGGAAGTTACATGGGAGCTTTACATGGGAAGTTACATGGGAAGTTACATGGGAAGTTACATGGGAGCGTTACATGGGAAGTTACACTGGAAGTTACATGGGAGCGTTACATGGGAGCGTTACATGGGAAGTTACATGGGAAGTTACATGGGAGCGTTACATGGGAAGTTACATGGGAAGTTACATGGGAGCATTACATGGGAAGTTACATGGGAAGTTACATGGGAAGTTACATGGGAGCATTACATGGGAAGTTACATGGGAGGGTTACATGGGAAGTTACATGGGAGCATTACATGGGAAGTTACATGGGAAGTTACATGGGAGCATTACATGGGAAGTTACATGGGAGCATTACATGGGAAGTTACATGGGAAGTTACATGGGAGCATTACATGGGAAGTTACATGGGAGCGTTACATGGGAAGTTACATGGGAAGTTACATGGGAAGTTACATGGGAAGTTACATGGGAAGTTACATAGGAAGTTACATGGGAGCGTTACATGGGAAGTTACATGGGAGCGTTACATGGGAAGTTACATGGGAAGTTACATGGGAAGTTACATAGGAGCGTTACATGGGAAGTTACATGGGAGCGTTACATGGGAAGTTACATGGGAAGTTACATGGGAGCGTTACATGGGAAGTTACATGGGAAGTTACATGGGAGCTTTACATGGGAAGTTACATGGGAAGTTACATGGGAAGTTACATGGGAGCGTTACATGGGAAGTTACGCTGGAAGTTACATGGGAGCGTTACATGGGAGCGTTACATGGGAAGTTACATGGGAAGTTACATGGGAGCATTACTTGGGAAGTTACATGGGAAGTTACATGGGAAGTTACTTGGGAGCATTACATGGGAAGTTACATGGGAGGGTTACATGGGAAGTTACATGGGAGCATTACATGGGAAGTTACATGGGAAGTTACATGGGAGCATTACATGGGAAGTTACATGGGAGCATTACATGGGAAGTTACATGGGAAGTTACATGGGAGCATTACATGGGAAGTTACATGGGAGCGTTACATGGGAAGTTACATGGGAAGTTACATGGGAAGTTACATGGGAAGTTACATGGGAAGTTACATAGGAAGTTACATGGGAGCGTTACATGGGAAGTTACATGGGAGCGTTACATGGGAAGTTACATGGGAAGTTACATGGGAAGTTACATAGGAGCGTTACATGGGAAGTTACATGGGAGCGTTACATGGGAAGTTACATGGGAAGTTACATGGGAGCGTTACATGGGAAGTTACATGGGAAGTTACATGGGAGCTTTACATGGGAAGTTACATGGGAAGTTACATGGGAAGTTACATGGGAGCGTTACATGGGAAGTTACACTGGAAGTTACATGGGAGCGTTACATGGGAGCGTTACATGGGAAGTTAAATGGGAAGTTACATGGGAGCATTACATGGGAAGTTACATGGGAGGGTTACATGGGAAGTTACATGGGAGCATTACATGGGAAGTTACATGGGAAGTTACATGGGAGCATTACATGGGAAGTTACATGGGAGCATTACATGGGAAGTTACATGGGAAGTTACATGGGAGCATTACATGGGAAGTTACATGGGAGCGTTACATGGGAAGTTACATGGGAAGTTACATGGGAAGTTACATGGGAAGTTACATGGGAAGTTACATAGGAAGTTACATGGGAGCGTTACATGGGAAGTTACATGGGAAGTTACATGGAAAGTTACATGGGAGCATTACATGGGAAGTTACATGGGAAGTTACATGGGAAGTTACATGGGAAGTTACATCGGAGCGTTACATGGGAAGTTACAAGGGAAGTTACATGGGAAGTTACATGGGAAGTTACAACGGAGCGTTACATGGGAAGTTACATGGGAAGTTACAACGGAGCGTTACATGGGAAGTTACATGGGAAGTTACATGGGAAGTTACATAGGAGCGTTACATGGGAAGTGACATGGGAGCGTTACATGGGAAGTTACATGGGAAGTTACATGGGAGCGTTACATGGGAAGTTACATGGGAGCTTTACATGGGAAGTTACATGGGAAGTTACATGGGAAGTTACATGGGAGCGTTACATGGGAAGTTACACTGGAAGTTACATGGGAGCGTTACATGGGAGCGTTACATGGGAAGTTACATGGGAAGTTACATGGGAGCATTACATGGGAAGTTACATGGGAAGTTACATGGGAAGTTACATGGGAGCATTACATGGGAAGTTACATGGGAGGGTTACATGGGAAGATACATGGGAGCATTACATGGGAAGTTACATGGGAAGTTACATGGGAGCATTACATGGGAAGTTACATGGGAGCATTACATGGGAAGTTACATGGGAGCATTACATGTGAAGTTACATGGGAGCATTACTTGGGAAGTTACATGGGAAGTTACATGGGAAGTTACATGGGAGCGTTACATGGGAAGTTACATGGGAAGTTACATGGGAGCGTTACATGGGAAGTTACCTGGGAAGTTACATGGGAGCATTACATGGGAAGTTACATGGGAGCATTACATGGGAAGTTACATGGGAAGTTACATGGGAGCATTACATGGGAAGTTACATGGGAGCATTACATGGGAAGTTACATGGGAGCATTACATGGGAAGTTACATGGGAAGTTACATGGGAAGTTACATAGGAGCGTTACATGGGAAGTTACATGGGAGTGTTACATGGGAAGTTACATGGGAAGTTACATGGGAGCGTTACATGGGAAGTTACATGGGAAGTTACATGGGAGCATTACATGGGAAGTTACATGGGAAGTTACATGGGAAGTTACATGGGAGCGTTACATGGGAAGTTACACTGGAAGTTACATGGGAGCGTTACATGGGAGCGTTACATGGGAAGTTACATGGGAAGTTACATGGGAGCATTACATGGGAAGTTACATGGGAAGTTACATGGGAAGTTACATGGGAGCATTACATGGGAAGTTACATGGGAAGTTACATGGGAGCGTTACATGGGAAGTTACATGGGAAGTTACATGGGAAGTTACATAGGAAGTTACATGGGAGCATTACATGGGAAGTTACATGGGAAGTTACATGGGAGCATTACATGGGAAGTTACATGGGAGCATTACATGGGAAGTTACATGGGAGCATTACATGGGAAGTTACATGGGAAGTTACATGGGAAGTTACATGGGAGCGTTACATGGGAAGTTACATGGGAAGTTACATGGGAGCGTTACATGGGAAGTTACATCGGAGCGTTACATGGGAAGTTACAAGGGAAGTTACATGGGAAGTTACATGGGAAGTTACAACGGAGCGTTACATGGGAAGTTACATGGGAAGTTACATGGGAAGTTACAACGGAGTGTTACATGGGAAGTTACATGGGAAGTTACATGGGAAGTTACATGGGAAGTTACATGGGAGCGTTACATGGGAAGTTACATGGGAAGTTACATGGGAGCTTTACATGGGAAGTTACATGGGAAGTTACATGGGAAGTTACATGGGAGCGTTACATGGGAAGTTACACTGGAAGTTACATGGGAGCGTTACATGGGAGCGTTACATGGGAAGTTACATGGGAAGTTACATGGGAGCATTACATGGGAAGTTACATGGGAAGTTACATGGGAAGTTACATGGGAGCATTACATGGGAAGTTACATGGGAGGGTTACATGGGAAGTTACATGGGAGCATTACATGGGAAGTTACATGGGAAGTTACATGGGAGCATTACATGGGAAGTTACATGGGAGCATTACATGGGAAGTTACATGGGAAGTTACATGGGAAGTTACATGGGAGCGTTACATGGGAAGTTACACTGGAAGTTACATGGGAGCGTTACATGGGAGCGTTACATGGGAAGTTACATGGGAAGTTACATGGGAGCATTACATGGGAAGTTACATGGGAAGTTACATGGGAGCATTACATGGGAAGTTACATGGGAGCATTACATGGGAAGTTACATGGGAAGTTACATAGGAGCGTTACATGGGAAGTTACATGGGAGCGTTACATGGGAAGTTACATGGGAAGTTACATGGGAGCGTTACATGGGAAGTTACATGGGAAGTTACATGGGAGCATTACATGGGAAGTTACATGGGAAGTTACATGGGAAGTTACATGGGAGCGTTACATGGGAAGTTACACTGGAAGTTACATGGGAGCGTTACATGGGAGCGTTACATGGGAAGTTACATGGGAAGTTACATGGGAGCATTACATGGGAAGTTACATGGGAAGTTACATGGGAAGTTACATGGGAGCATTACATGGGAAGTTACATGGGAGGGTTACATGGGAAGTTACATGGGAGCATTACATGGGAAGTTACATGGGAAGTTACATGGGAGCATTACATGGGAAGTTACATGGGAGCATTACATGGGAAGTTACATGGGAGCATTACATGGGAAGTTACATGGGAGCATTACATGGGAAGTTACATGGGAAGTTACATGGGAAGTTACATGGGAGCGTTACATGGGAAGTTACATGGGAAGTTACATGGGAGCGTTACATGGGAAGTGCCATGGGAGCTTTACATGGGAGCGTTACATGGGAAGTTACATGGGAAGTTACATGGAAAGTTACATGGGAGCGTTACATGGGAAGTTACATGGGAAGTTACATGGAAAGTTACATGGGAGCATTACATGGGAAGTTACATGGGAAGTTACATGGGAAGTTACATGGGAAGTTACATCGGAGCGTTACATGGGAAGTTACAAGGGAAGTTACATGGGAAGTTACATGGGAAGTTACAACGGAGCGTTACATGGGAAGTTACATGGGAAGTTACAACGGAGCGTTACATGGGAAGTTACATGGGAAGTTACATGAGAAGTTACAACGGAGTGTTACATGGGAAGTTACATGGGAAGTTACATGGGAAGTTAAATGGGAATTTACATGGGAGCGTTACATGGGAAGTTACATGGGAAGTTACATGGGAGCGTTACATGGGAAGTTACATGGGAGCGTTACATGGGAAGTTACATGGGAAGTTACATGGGAAGTTACATAGGAGCGTTACATGGGAAGTGACATGGGAGCGTTACATGGGAAGTTACATGGGAAGTTACATGGGAGCGTTACATGGGAAGTTACATGGGAGCTTTACATGGGAAGTTACATGGGAAGTTACATGGGAAGTTACATGGGAGCGTTACATGGGAAGTTACACTGGAAGTTACATGGGAGCGTTACATGGGAGCGTTACATGGGAAGTTACATGGGAAGTTACATGGGAGCATTACATGGGAAGTTACATGGGAAGTTACATGGGAAGTTACATGGGAGCATTACATGGGAAGTTACATGGGAAGTTACATGGGAAGTTACATGGGAGCATTACATGGGAAGTTACATGGGAAGTTACATGGGAGCGTTACATGGGAAGTTACATGGGAAGTTACATGGGAAGTTACATGGGAAGTTACATGGGAGCATTACATGGGAAGTTACATGGGAAGTTACATGGGAGCATTACATGGGAAGTTACATGGGAGCATTACATGGGAAGTTACATGGGAGCATTACATGGGAAGTTACATGGGAAGTTACATGGGAAGTTACATGGGAGCGTTACATGGGAAGTTACATGGGAAGTTACATGGGAGCGTTACATGGGAAGTTACATCGGAGCGTTACATGGGAAGTTACAAGGGAAGTTACATGGGAAGTTACATGGGAAGTTACAACGGAGCGTTACATGGGAAGTTACATGGGAAGTTACATGGGAAGTTACAACGGAGTGTTACATGGGAAGTTACATGGGAAGTTACATGGGAAGTTACATGGGAAGTTACATGGGAGCGTTACATGGGAAGTTACATGGGAAGTTACATGGGAGCTTTACATGGGAAGTTACATGGGAAGTTACATGGGAAGTTACATGGGAGCGTTACATGGGAAGTTACACTGGAAGTTACATGGGAGCGTTACATGGGAGCGTTACATGGGAAGTTACATGGGAAGTTACATGGGAGCGTTACATGGGAAGTTACATGGGAAGTTACATGGGAAGTTACATGGGAGCATTACATGGGAAGTTACATGGGAGGGTTACATGGGAAGTTACATGGGAGCATTACATGGGAAGTTACATGGGAAGTTACATGGGAGCATTACATGGGAAGTTACATGGGAGCATTACATGGGAAGTTACATGGGAGCATTACATGTGAAGTTACATGGGAGCATTACATGGGAAGTTACATGGGAAGTTACATGGGAAGTTACATGGGAGCGTTACATGGGAAGTTACATGGGAAGTTACATGGGAGCGTTACATGGGAAGTTACCTGGGAAGTTACATGGGAGCATTACATGGGAAGTTACATGGGAGCATTACATGGGAAGTTACATGGGAAGTTACATGGGAGCATTACATGGGAAGTTACATGGGAGCATTACATGGGAAGTTACATGGGAGCATTACATGGGAAGTTACATGGGAAGTTACATAGGAGCGTTACATGGGAAGTTACATGGGAGCGTTACATGGGAAGTTACATGGGAAGTTACATGGGAGCGTTACATGGGAAGTTACATGGGAAGTTACATGGGAGCATTACATGGGAAGTTACATGGGAAGTTACATGGGAAGTTACATGGGAGCGTTACATGGGAAGTTACACTGGAAGTTACATGGGAGCGTTACATGGGAGCGTTACATGGGAAGTTACATGGGAAGTTACATGGGAGCATTACATGGGAAGTTACATGGGAAGTTACATGGGAGCATTACATGGGAAGTTACATGGGAGCATTACATGGGAAGTTACATGGGAAGTTACATAGGAGCGTTACATGGGAAGTTACATGGGAGCGTTACATGGGAAGTTACATGGGAAGTTACATGGGAGCGTTACATGGGAAGTTACATGGGAAGTTACATGGGAGCATTACATGGGAAGTTACATGGGAAGTTACATGGGAAGTTACATGGGAGCGTTACATGGGAAGTTACACTGGAAGTTACATGGGAGCGTTACATGGGAGCGTTACATGGGAAGTTACATGGGAAGTTACATGGGAGCATTACATGGGAAGTTACATGGGAAGTTACATGGGAAGTTACATGGGAGCATTACATGGGAAGTTACATGGGAGGGTTACATGGGAAGTTACATGGGAGCATTACATGGGAAGTTACATGGGAAGTTACATGGGAGCATTACATGGGAAGTTACATGGGAGCATTACATGGGAAGTTACATGGGAGCATTACATGGGAAGTTACATGGGAGCATTACATGGGAAGTTACATGGGAAGTTACATGGGAAGTTACATGGGAGCGTTACATGGGAAGTTACATGGGAAGTTACATGGGAGCGTTACATGGGAAGTGCCATGGGAGCTTTACATGGGAGCGTTACATGGGAAGTTACATGGGAAGTTACATGGAAAGTTACATGGGAGCGTTACATGGGAAGTTACATGGGAAGTTACATGGAAAGTTACATGGGAGCATTACATGGGAAGTTACATGGGAAGTTATATGGGAAGTTACATGGGAAGTTACATCGGAGCGTTACATGGGAAGTTACAAGGGAAGTTACATGGGAAGTTACATGGGAAGTTACAACGGAGCGTTACATGGGAAGTTGCATGGGAATTTACAACGGAGCGTTACATGGGAAGTTACATGGGAAGTTACATGAGAAGTTACAACGGAGTGTTACATGGGAAGTTACATGGGAAGTTACATGGGAAGTTAAATGGGAATTTACATGGGAGCGTTACATGGGAAGTTACATGGGAAGTTACAACGGAGCGTTACATGGGAAGTTACATGGGAAGTTACATGGGAAGTTAAATGGGAAGTTACATGGGAAGTTACATGGGAAGTTAGATGGGAGCGTTACATGTGAAGTTACAGGGGAAGTTACATGGGAGCGTTACATGTGAAGTTACATGGGAAGTTACATGGGAAGTTACATGGGAGCGTTACATGGGAAGTTACAGGGGAAGTTACATGGGAGCGTTACATGTGAAGTTACATGGGAAGTTACATGGGAGCGTTACATGTGAAGTTACATGGGAAGTTACATGGGAAGTTACATGGGAGCGTTACATGTGAAGTTACAGGGGAAGTTACATGGGAAGTTACATGGGAGCGTTACATGTGAAGTTACATGGGAGCGTTACATGTGAAGTTACAGGGGAAGTTACATGTGAAGTTACATGTGAAGTTACAGGGGAAGCTACATGGGAGTGTTACATGGGAAGTTACATGGGAAGTTACAACGGAGCGTTACATGGGAAGTTACATGGGAAGTTACATGGGAAGTTAAATGGGAAGTTACATGGGAAGTTACATGGGAAGTTAGATGGGAGCGTTACATGTGAAGTTACAGGGGAAGTTACATGGGAGCGCTACATGTGAAGTTACATGGGAATATACATGGGAAGTTACATGGGAGCGTTACATGTGAAGTTACAGGGGAAGTTACATGGGAGCGTTACATGTGAAGTTACATGGGAAGTTACATGGGAGCGTTACATGTGAAGTTACAGGGGAAGTTAGATGGGAGCGTTACATGTGAAGTTACAGGGGAAGTTACATGGGAGCGTTACATGTGAAGTTACAGGGGAAGTTACATGGGAGCGTTACATGTGAAGTTACAGGGGAAGTTACATGGGAGCGTTACATGTGAAGTTACATGGGAAGTTACATGGGAAGTTACATGGGAGCGTTACATGTGAAGTTACATGGGAAGTTACATGGGAAGTTACATGGGAGCGTTACATGTGAAGTTACAGGGGAAGTTACATGGGAAGTTACATGGGAAGTTACATGGGAGTGTTACATGGGAAGTTACATGATAAGTTACATGGGAAGTTACATGTGAGCATCACATGGGGCGTGACATGTCGCGGGGCATGGGCGGCTGGACGACAGAAGATCAAATAATAAAGATTGATGTGTGTTGGCAGGTTTCTTCTCGTTTCGCTGCATTATTCATGTTGTTTTCATGTTGCTCTTGTTGCCTCCAGGAATCTCACAGCAACGTGTGAATAAACATGTGAGCAACTATTTGACTGCAGCGCGTTGGATTGTGTGTGTGTGTGTGTGTGTGTGTGTGTATTATTTATTGTATCCATTGTCTTAGTGTGGACCTGGACCGGCATCCTGACAGGAAATGGACTGATTTTCTATTTCCTGCTCCTGGTGGAAACACGCAGCTTGACACGTGGTGTCTGCATCATGTGACGGTGCATTCTGCTCTTCTTCGTTACAGGACTTACATCGTGAACTCTTTTCTTTTGCAGTTAAGTGTCATTAAATTGTTTTCCCGTCCACCCGGTGTGACTGGGGTTGGAACTGACCTTTAAAGTCTCTTTTCGGAGTCTCTTATCGGAGTGCGCTCGTACGTGCACGCTTCAATAGAAACTGGTTTGAACTCAAAGATGATTGAAGCGGTTTGTGTTTGGAGAGCTGCAGCCGTGTCTGCAAAGCATCCGATAATGTGAAATAATATCCAGGGAGCGAGCGCTGTGACAGTGTTGACACACCTGCTGCTCTCAAACAGAAGCCTCTGCAGGTTTACATTTCCAACCAATGAACGAATGAATGAATAAACGGAGGATTAACGGCCAAACAGAAAAACGACGCCAGGACTCTGATACATTTCAATCTAGAGAGCATTGAGGCCAGGTTGGAAATAACAACTTCAGTTGATCAATGAAGTGAATACTCTGACACGGTTATGCAGAATGTCCTATATATTTGATACTCATACACTAGAAAAACCCCTGAAGCTGAATTCATGATGATGACGAGGATGATGATGATGATCACCATCATCATCATCATTATAATTGTGTCTGAAAAACAAGGTCGCTTTAGTGGATGAATTCAAACTGTTAGAGATTCATTACATTGAAATGAACTGTTTCTTCAGATGGATTGTGTCTCTACATTTTGTGTGTTCTGAGGTCAAAGGTCAGGTCGAATCCAAACAACTGAATCATATTTCGATTTGACTGAGGGAACTGGAGGAGCAGAAGGAAAGCTGCAGCTACTACTATTATTATTATTATTATAATTATACTTATAATTATTATTATTATTATTATTATTATTATTATTATTATTATAATAATTATTATAATTATTATTATTATTATTATTATTATTATTATTATTAGTATAATTATTATTATTATTATTATTATTATTATTATAATTATTATTATTATTATTATTATTTATTTTAGTTGTTTTTCTAGTTATTATTAAGTTGTATTGTGTAGAAGAAAAAATGGCAATATACAATACACCTAAAAATGTACAATAAACATTATTATATAAATAAAAATAAACAATGAGCAATTAAAAATGTGTATATAGTGTGTACATATCAAAGTCATATAAATAATAATATAATGATACAATAATACATATATTCCTACTGAAATCAAAAGGTTGATCAACTGTCAAGTCCATTAAATCCTTTTCCACAGTGGTGTCAATCCACCCATCTAACCACCCGTCTATACATCCATCCATCCATCCATCTATCCATCCATCTGTCTGTCCACCATCTATCCATCTCTTTATCATCTGTCTATCCACCCGTCTATCCATCCATCCATCCATCTGTCTATCCACCCGTCTATCCATCCATCCATCTGTCTATCCACCCGTCTATCCATCCATCCATCCATCTGTCTATCCACCCGTCTATCCATCCGTCCATCCATCTGTCTATCCACCCGTCTATCCATCCATCCATCCATCTGTCTATCCACCCGTCTATCCATCCATCCATCCATCTGTCTATCCACCCGTCTATCCATCCGTCCATCCATTCATCCATTCGTCCATCCATCTTTTCATCATTTATCATTTATCATTTTACCCTCTGAGTAAAAGCTTTAAATTGTTTGGAAGATAAACTCCACATAGTTTTACTGCAATTTAAACTCTGAAACTTCTTAAAACACACTCAGTCTTCACCTGCTTCATATTATCACCCACTTTGCTCTGTTGCTAGGCGGGTCTGAGGCTTTTCCCTGCAGCAGCCAATTAGTGCAGATTAGCACGTCACCTGACCGGGAAGCCACTCCCCCAGCGCGGCACACTGCAAATGTTCCGTACAGGTGTATTAGTAAGTATTATAAGTGCATTAACACAAATGAGGTGGAACAGGAAGCAATTTTTCTGATTAACACTGGCTCCATTAATATAAAACTTTAGATCATTTTATTTTACATAGTTCAAATTTACGTGAAACTTTTTTCACTCTGACCGATTGAGTGGCCAGCGGATTAAACGTTCTCAAGCAAGTTTGGTCAAAGTTAAAAGTTATTTGTAGTTCATAATAAGATAAAATATCATTATTGTATTTATTCCCAAGGGGAAAATTTACTGTGTAATACTCTTAATGTCATACTTTTAATATACATAACCTTTATTATACATATATAACTTTTGTTTATTATTCAGTGAGCATAGCTTACTTAGTTTTAAACTACATCTCATTATTTATAAACTTACGGCCAAAGTTTGCCACACTTCTCCTTCCACAGATTTCGAACGACCGAAACCCAAATGAAATGGGTGGAGCCGGGTGGGGCGTGGCTGCTGTTACTCGGTGGAAGGACTGGACCCAGGCTTTTCACTCAAATCCTGTTTTCCAGATCTTCGTGAAGCCGACGCCTAACGAAGGCAGAGGAGCCGGGACCTGGTGCTATGATAGTGGTGGGAGGTGGACTCTGAGGAGAAGGGATGGCTGGTTCAATTCCCTCCCAGTCGAGGGACATGACGGAAGGTCATGGTAGGGTGAACTCCACCCGGGGCTTTGCATCGCTTCATTATTTTGCGGTCGGAACCTCAGTTCGAGGAAACAGGTTCCCTCCGCTGCACCACCCGCTGGAGACCGTCACACCGTGGAAATCAATCCTCAACACAAGTTTTGATGTTTGATGTGTTTACTTGTGTGAACTTCTCAACTTCCCACTCACCTTCCACAGTTTCTGCAGGAATTGTCAAGGTCGTTATTATGATATTTTTTATTTCTGAAAGAAAAAAAACTTAAATGATTCAGAAAATAATGTCAAACTAAACCAAATGATGAATAAGGACCTTTGTGGTGTGGGGGTGGTGTGGTGTAAGCAGCCACACCTGTCTTCGGTCTAGATAGTTGAGCCTGGGACCAGGGCGGCAGTACACCTGTTTCTCGTCAGAGCAATCAACATGCAACAGGTAAAACCCCCATCCACACACACACAGGAGAGGAGCCTCTGTCATGACGTGTGTCCATCTGCTCACGGCTTGTTCCATCTGTCCACTCTCTACAGTAAACGGGTGTTTAGAACATGTCTGCCCGTGTCTCTGTGTCGGAGGGCCCTGAAAATGCGACTCGGGTGGGGTGTGGCAGGTGGAACTGCCGCACCCGCAAACTGAATATTTAACTGCATTATTAATAAAAAATTGGAATTGGAATATCAACCCCAGGTGGTAATGAGTTAAGGACATAACAAGGTCATCCCTGCCTGGTTTCAAGATGGCGTCCGCCGCACGGCGCAGCGCGGCTTAGTTCTGCTTCCTTCTTATCACAACATTTCTTTTCTCTGACGGATTAATGTGGAAATGACTTTGACGTGGCTCGGCGCTCCGTCGCATTAACACGGAGCAGGAATAATGAAGGAGCTGGATCAGCTGTAAATATTTACTTTGAACAGACTCTTACGTTCTGATGGATACGTTCAAACAGCACGGGACTTTTTGGACTTCTAAATACACTTTGACTTCTTTAAACGTACCAGGTCTGTGCACACGCCCCAGCGCCAATCATAGGCAGTTTCAGCCTCATGAATTGGAATCAAAATAAATACTATTTTAAATACCATATGATGTAAAACAATAAATATATTTGAAGGATCATCTAATATGATCCTGCTGGATGGTATCTGGTCCGCGCACCGCATGTTTGACACCTCAAGTCAAACGGTGAGGTGCCTTGCTCAAGTGCTTTCAAGCGATCTGGCTTAAGGAGCAGAGGCGTCGAATCGATAACCTTCTGATTGCCAGACGACGTGAACATCATGAAGCCTGTCACGTGGCTTTAAAAACTCATTCAATGGATCATCTCCTTTTTGTGGGAGTGACCTGAGTTAATTGTTCTACTACATCAAATGTGAAATTACAATTATTGTTATTATTATTATTATAATTATTATTATTACAGAAGAAATTTGTCATACTACAGGAAGGATTCGATCATTTTTCTCAAGAGGTTTCTTCTGAAAACATTTTCTATCTCTCTATCACAGGCACATACAGGACACTGCTGTCGTTTTTGAGTTCTGAGCATTCGTTTGCAGGGCGGCGTCCACAACACACTCTCCTTGTACACGCTTCATCAGCGCACCCTCCCTGAAGCTGTAACTTCCAAAATTCAATTGCTGTTGCTTTTATTCTTTTATTGAAAACACTAAAGAAACAAAGTAATGTTTATTTTATTTTAACTGATTGTAATTCAAATCTCCCGGTTACTTCCCAGACATATCTATGAAACTACTGTTATGTTTAGTGACTATAAAACATTTGAATAGTATGAGTAAATCAATAATTGTATATCTATATAAATATATATTACTTTCTCGTTCTAGTTCTCCCTGAATCTTAATATTACAATGTAGAAATGAAGAGAGTTGATATAATATATTTTACTCTACAAAGTCGCGGTCCTGCGGTGCTGTCCATGATCCTGAGGTTCGATGCCATCTCTGGTTCAATGACAATTCCGACCACTTTAGCGCAATCCCCTCTAAAATTGAGTTGTTTTTTTCGATATCTTTTGACTTAAATATCGAACTATAAAACAGTTGTTGTCAATGTTTGTAACACTTTATTTGTACAAAAAACTATTCAAAGTTTCAACAACAAACCCAATTACTATTTGCGCCGGTGTTTGTAAATTGGATGCTATTTGCAACGAGGCGCATTTGCCTAGAAAGGGGGCAATTTTGCACCAAATGTATGAATAATGCCTCATTTAAATACTTGCAAATAGCACCGGTGCACCAAGACGCTGTGCAGTTAGCACTGCATTTCACTGTTTGCCGTGCTTTGTGAATGAAACGCTCGCTTTTTCTGTTTTTTTTGGGTCGGTTTAGCGCCCGCAAAAGCCGCACAAGCACTTTGTGAATTTGCCCGTGAGTGTTTGAGGAGTGACGTTACGATGAGGTGCACGTGAGCGTGCACGAGAGTGAGCACGGGACCGTGAGTGTGAACGTGAGCATGCACGGATCCGATACCCGGAGTCTTCTGTCTGAGACACAAACATCTGGACGGTAACACTGAGTGGTTCAAGCTGCTTTAAATAGAGTGTATTAATGCATAAATAACATATATATTTTTAAATCTGCTTGGAAATATGTCATGGCAATGCAGTAATAACTATAAATTCACATTGGGCTGCAGACAATATAAAGTTACTCATTTATCAAATTACAGAGAGCGTTTTGACAGATGCTTCTCCTTCCATCTCGGCTCAATTAGCCAAACGAGCTGGATCCATCCTAACGTGCACACGCTAATGACACTCCAAGGGTAAAGAGCGGAGTGGAGCATCGATTGGCCGTCCCACTGGAACCTCCACCCGACGCACGCTTCTACAGAGCTGAGTGGAGGAGTTGGGCCGGATCATTCTGGGATGGTTAAGGGTTAAGGGGGTTACCACCCATCATCAACATTAAAACCATTAAAACCACACCCTCTGCAATGTGCTATTTGGCCTCGATGTCCTCATGGAAAGGAACCGGACTATTCCAAAAAGTCGATGATGAAGATGACGACACCTACGCTGTTTGGGCTGGGGATAATTTACCCTAGCTGTGACGTATACGCCTGTGGCAGATGAGGGGGTGTGGTTAAGGCACGGTGTGCAGGTGAAGGTGCTGGCTCTGCCCGATCAGCGTCTTCAGCGCTGATTGTGGTTGGTTGTTCTGCCTCAGTGGGCTTGGCGCGCCGCAGGACGATGCAACGCCTGCCGACCGCAACGCCGACATTTATTATTATCGTTATGTTATGTTTCCAGTTTTGACGACTCCATCTCCATCCCTGAACCGTACATGTGGATGGAGACTCTCACAACGCCCTTATTTGGAGTTCCTCCTCCCCCAGCTGTGACTTACAGTAAATGCCCTTATTTGGAGTTGCACCTTCCCTCTTTTAATTTGCTTGTCTTCCTCCCTGGAAACCAGAGCTTAGAAAACTCTGAGTTTTCTCAAAATGTCTTGCAATGAGTCTGAGAATTCCTATCTGACTTGAGAGCAGCCTTCTGCGTGGAGGAGCCTCCTGCGCCATCTTACTTGTTCCATGGTGGAAGTGAATGAACCATGCGTCCGTGGGGACACAACACCAACCGTCCGTCTGATGTAGTGTTCTAAATATGGATGATATCCTCTTTTATTTACATCGGAGTATGTTCCTGATGAGTTTGTAATCCGTCCACGTACAGCCGCTGCCAGCAAGGACTCTGAGAACGTGAACTCCGTGAAGAGAGAAGAATCCATGAAAAAAGAAGATGAACTGCAGGACGAGCGATGAAACGGGAAAAGGCAGCGATGGAGATTGGAGGTTTGGAGGCAGATTGGGGAGCAGCGCTTCCCTCTGAAGCCACGAGCTGATATGGAGATTGCTCTGCCGAATGGATGGCGACACGGCACAGCGCGATAAGGACGGCGGCGGATTATTCAATCCATCACCTGCGGCTGGATCCACGGCGGCAGGGAAAAAACAGGACGAGCCGGTGTCTCTGGGGAGGGGAGGAGGGGGAGGGGAGGAGGGGAGGAGGGGAGAAGAGGTGAGAGGAGAGGAGGGGGGAGAGGAGGGGTGGAGGGGGGGAGAGGAGGGGGAGGGGAGGAGGGCGGTCAGCCTGGTTCAGAAAGACTCCTCCTCAGACTGCAGCGCGATGAAAGACGTAGCAGGAGCAGACACAAGTGTTTAGTGGGAGAGAAATAACGAATGGAATAAAAAGCATCAGGACGAATGAAACCACAGGAAGAATACACATTAAAGAAAGAAAGAACAGTCTTTATTTGTCACGCAACACACCACACTACAACACATGCTTGCACACACACACACGCTTTGATGGTGGCCGGTGAAATGGATCCTCTGCTTTTGACCATCCTGGCTTGTCCTTCCTCCGGGGACACAGCCAGGAGTAGTGGGCAGCATACGTGGACATCAGAAGATGATGTTGTGCATATTTTCATTGGGAGTCCTTACTGATGATAGATGGAGGAAAACCCCATGTGAGCACAGGGAGAACATGCAAACTCCACACAGAAAGGACCCTCATCGGGAGATAACCCACCGGAGCACGGAGCCAACAGCACCCCAGGCGGGAATCGAACCCAGGACCTTCTTGCTGTGAGGCAGCAGGGTGCCACCGTAACCAAACATTCAATATGTCTCCATTCTACATGCGCTACTCTATGCTGTTTCCATTGTGGAGGAACATCGACACCTTCCACCTCCGGTGACGATGGAAACGTATACGTGACGAAGCGTAACGAAAAAAACACAGAACAAAACCAGGAGCTAAAATGTCGTTAACCCTTTGCTGTTTGGCCGAACCGGACCCTTTATTTGACTTTATTTGCTGACATTTAAGAGTTGTGGATTACTGGACATTATTAGACAAAGGTTTTCAATCTTCAAGGTGCCCATCGTCCTGCCTGTGCCGTGGTAAAGCTTGGGCGGGGAGCAGATATCACACAATGCAGATAAACAGGATTAGAGATCGTATTACTACGACCTTTGAAGGTCGACTCGACTCAGGCAGACGATAGGAATTATTAAGAATCTTCTCTGTGATAAATGATTATTCATCACAAAGTGATATTTGTTCTGGAATCACAAATAAGGTTCAAACTTGTACTTGAAATAGCATCGTCTTCCACTGAACTGTGATGGACTTTCCTTCTGCATCGGGGTCATCTGGGTCACACTCCAAACAGCTTCTTGTTTGTGCTTTCTATCACTGCACGCTCCAGCGTTTTGTTCACAGAATTAATGTCAGAGCGCAGCTATTTTCAGCGTTGAACTTTACATCATCTGCCAAAAAGAAGCAGCAGATGGGCCGGGCGGCAGAGGGGGGGGGTGGAGTCCTATCGATCCTGGTTTCATTGATTTCCTGGTCTTTATTTTGTCCGTGGCACAGCGAGCCCAAGGCCTTCGTCTGAATAAGAATGCTGCAGCGCCTGCACCAGAGCGACGAGCTGCATCCACAATGCTACTGCTGGAGGCTGTTCCAGAATACAGAGTCCAGACTGATCCATGGTCCAGACTGATCCAGACTGATCCAGACTGGATCCATGGTCCATGGTCCATGGTCCAGACAGATCCAGACTGATCCATGGTCCATGGTCCAGTCTGATCCAGACTGATCCATGGTCCATGGTCCAGACTGATCCATGGTCCATGGTCCAGACTGATCCAGACCGATTCAAACTGATCCATGGTCCATGGTCCAGACTGATCCCGACTGATTCAGACTGGTCCATGGTCCATGGTCCAGACTGATTCAGACTGATCCAGACTGATCCATGGTCCATGGTCCAGTCTGATCCAGACTGATCCATGGTCCATGGTCCAGACTGATCCATGGTCCATGGTCCAGACTGATCCAGACCTATTCAGATTGATCCATGGTCCATGGTCCAGACTGATCCCGACTGATTCAGACTGATCCATGGTCCATGGTCCATGGTCCAGACTGATCCAGACTGATCCAGACTGATCCCGACTGATTCAGACTGGTCCGTGGTCCATGGTCCAGTCTGATCCAGATTGATCCATGGTCCATGGTCCAGACTGATCCACACTGATCCACAATGTTACAAACAGACTGCTCTCGACTCATCCAGGCTGAGTAGTCTGGATCACACTGGTAAATCTTGTTGAAATGGGTCACTTTACGAAAGTTGCAAATCTTTATTTTTCCAATGCTCTGTTTTTAATCCAGTATATTGGAGTAAATGAAAAGTAAAAAAATCAATCTATTTTTTTACATGAACTCCAAAAGATGAACTAGTTTCTGGTGATGTTTGCCATGCAAATGAGTCACCGCAGTTCAAGAGTGAAAAACAGCTCAGACTCCACAGAGGAAGCACACAAGCTCCTGCAGAGGAATCATTTTAATAAATCACACAGGAAGGATGGAGAAAGAAAGAAGTTGCAAGAGACTCTGACCCTGAATCAGCCGCTGAATACGTGAAGACTAGAGAAAGATCATGATAACTTCAATTATAAAGGTTTTCAATTTCAGGAAGGTATCAAATATACAGACATCTCATTGGAATGAGCTTCATAATAACTGATTAATGTTCTTAGACTACACTACTACACGGACTGATCGGCAGTGGAAGCAGAAAAATAAGGTTAAAAACAGAGTTATTGGCACCTGAAAATTTGCACTGTTCCCTGTCCGTGAGTTTGGTTGGGTCCCAAGTGGAAAAGCACAACAGCACGCCAAAGATACCAGCGTTTAATTACAAAGATAGGGAGTGGCATAATGAGCCGTTTGAAGAAGGAGCGCTGGGGGAACATCAGGCAGGATTAGAGGAACTCTACCGCGCTGCACGGAGTCAGATAACTCAGATATAATGTACACGGAAGGTCATTTAATTGCTCATTTCACACTGAAGTGTGGCCGTTACGCCGCCCGTCGTGGCATCTCTGAGCAGCTGTGAAGCCCCATCCTCGGCGGGTCGTTAGGCAGCGGCAGATCACCATGGCGATAAGATGGCCTCCTAATGAGGCTGCGCTTGTTTACCTCTGCTGCACTCGCCGCTTCCACGGAATGTGCCAGCGCCTGCCGACATGAGTGCCAGTGTTTTGATAAAGGTCAATGAGAGTGAAACAAGGTGCTCCAAGTTTGCTCACTTTAATTAGCGGCTTTGAGCTGCGTCTCATCCTCAGTGCGGCCGTGTACGGCCGCCTGCGAGCGGACAGAATATAAAGAGCGTGGACACAAAGGCCGACAAGAAGCAGGAGGTTAACGCCCGGAGCCCCGACACACTCCCGCTCCGGAGTTTGTGAGAAGCAATTAATGACTTGAACGCAGAGTTTTTATTTTAAAAATGTCACCGTGTCAAATGTCATTTTTCCTATTCTAAATGTCACTGCATGTCTCTCGCAATGCTTCTTCCGCTCTCTTCAGTGTTTTTCACTCGTTTTATCATCCCTGGCTCATCCTGCATCCATCATGAAGTACAGGCTGATTTTTTTTACCTTGTACTGTAAGTGTGAGACATGTTGCAGGTGGTAGAACTATTTAGCATCAGCATGAATAGTGTTCCACTCGCACCATTCGGGAGCTGCATGTTATTCCCAAAACCATATCTGATCTTCCGTATCCTCCACTTGAAAGTGAGATCGAGGGTGCAGCCTCCCACAAAATGGCTTCCTGGTTAATTGACTACTTCCTCCTGTTGAAGCGGCGTTTCCCAGAAGGCTTTGCTCAGAGAAAAGGTGACGTCAACAAAGAGCCTCCGTAGTGCAGAGACTCCTCCAACAACAATGTCCCTGAATGCCAGGCCTCAGATCCCCGGTCCTTTTGTGATAGTATTCTACACTGCGTCAATAACTGAGGAAAAAGAAACACAAAAGGAGATGACATATTGGTGTCTCTTTTAACAGAACGTGGTTTCATCTGCCTTTCTGCTTAAGCCAACTCCCAAACTCAATTCCAGAGTTTGGGAGTTTTCTCTTTTGACAATGAACGTGAACAGAAATACCAATTTACTTTCATTTAGAAATACCAATACTAAGCTTGGTTAAACATTCATTCTGTATTCGAAACAAGAAGGTCCGACTCAGGCCTGGGGAAGGTTCTGAACAGGAAGCGTTCCTCACAGCCGTAGCTTCAGGTATCAGTGAGAGGAAGGGTGGAGGACGATGGGTGCAGCAGTTTGCGTCGGATAACAAACAGCAGAAACATCAGAGGACACATTGATGAAGGCTAATCAACAGGAATTGGCAGCGCGGGAAGGTGCGAGGCCCCAGGGGCCCGCAGAGGAAATCTGACGTTGGAATTAAAAAGCCGGCAGCGCTCTGGGTGGAGCAAGCAGCTCCCAGGACACCCGCCTCAGATCTGAGGAGGAGGCCAGTCAGGCAAATACCACCACACCGCAGGACAGAGTCAGAAGAGAAGGATCTCGGCTCCACCCAACCTTAATCTCAGCTCCACCGAACATGCATCTCAGCTCCACCCAACATGGATCCCAGCTCCATACAACCTGAATATCAACTCCACCAAACGTGGATCCCAGCTCCACCCAACATGGATCACAGCTCCAAACAACCTGAATCTCAGCTCCACCCAATGTGGATCCCAGCTCCACCCAACATGGTTCCCAGCTCCACCCAGCATGGTTCCCAGCTCCACACAAAGTGGATCTCACAACATGGATCGTCACTCAGTAGAAGGTGGATTTCAGCTCCACCCGATGTGGATGTCCGCTCCACAGTGGTTTCTGTAGTTTTTCATGATGTACTGAACATGTGCAGTGTGGCGGTTTCCTAACATCTGGATTGGAGCCTGCTGCCATTTTGCGGTCGCTGGGTGGAGAACGGAGATTCTCTGGTTTTCACAAACCAAGTCTCAAAAACAAAGTCATGAATAAAAGATGACGGAGGTCCAGGCGCCACATGCAGGTTTCACAAAGAACTGAGAAAGAAAGGAACATTATTTAAGATGTGTTGTGGAGACATGGCACGCTGACAGGGTGGAGGCTTCCTGGAGGAGGTGGAAAATACTCTTTATACTTTTCCTTCATCAATAATGAATTGTCTGGCTGTGTAATTGCACTGTGGAGTTGATTTTTGATATGGAATGTTCAACTTTGATATCATATTTATATCTGAAGTTTCTTTTAACGACACTTGCCCAGAGTAAAATTCTTAACAAATTCTACTTTCCTGAGTAGATGTTGTTGGACACAAAACTTCAGTTCAGCGTTTCACCACTAAACACTTGTTCCAACATCCACAAAATGAAATATTTCTCCTAATATTGGAGTGAAGGTGTTGATCTGGGAGGGCTTGGCTCAGCCACAACTCAAACCTCTGGATCTAACCCTAACCCTAACCCTTACCCTAACTGGAGTTAAATTTTCCTGTTAGATGACATGGGGAAACACAGTTCACTTACCGAGACGCTGAACAGCGCTGGACAACGACGATCGATGGTTTTCTTTAAAGCGAGCGTCCAGGTGAAGATCATTCCTCCATATTCCATGTGATGTCAAGTCACAATGTGAAACCGTTTTGATAGAGTTCAACCTTTAAATCGTACTACTTTTACGCGCACATGGAGACATTATTGTGTAGGGTGCTTTTACTAAAGTATACCAACGAAGAAGTAATGCTGACGTCACTTCCGTAAACAAGACGAGGATCCGCTCACTTGTCTGTGAAAACGTTCTTCTCCGTATCGTTATGGATTAGGTGAAGCGGGTGGAGAAAGCTCTGAATCATATTTGGGACCTTAATCTGAACAGTGCAATGGATCCAAGTCAGTGTAAGCAGCGCGTACTGCACTTCATTTTCCGTGATGAGAGTCAGTTCTCCCACAGCGACGTGGAGAACCACAGCGATGCTGAACTTGATATTACTCCGGACTTGGAGAACATCTCAAACAGCGGATTTCATATTTAATGTGACGATGAAACTGAATATTTTCAAGAACCACCGGAGGAGACTGACGATACGTTCGTTGTTACAACAGAAGAAGTTTCTACAAGAAGCGATTTTCTACAGCATAAGGAAATGTGCTCGGAGAGGGAGGTCCACAACTCCATGATCAAGGACTCCAAGAACACCTGTGAGCGCCTCAACCTCTCTTTGGATGGTCATGTTCCACCTGCAATATAGCAACCATGTCAATATACATTACACTTTTGACTTTGCTCAACAGTTAGTAGTTTGATTTATAAAATAGGAGATAAATGTTAAACTGTGGAGTTAAATATTCCCGTTAGATGACATGGGGAAACACAGTTCACTTACCGAGACGCTGAACAGCGCTGAACAACGCCGATCGATTGTTTCCTTTAAAGCGATCGTCCATGTGAAGATCACCCCTCCATATTCCATGTGATGTCAAGTCACAATGTGAAACCCTTTGATAGAATTCAACCTTTAAATCGTACTACTTTTACACACACGGAGACATTATTGTAAAACGGCAAAGAAGAAAAACACTTTGCGTCACGCACCTACGTCACTTCTGTAAACAGTCGGTTAAAGCGCAGCACGGGGCTGTTTCCGTCTCACTTGTCTGTGAAAACGTTCTTCCCCGTATCGTCATGGATTAGGTGAAGTGGGTGGAGGAAGCTCTGAATCATATTTGGGACCTTAATCTGACCAGTGCGATGGATCCAAGTCAGTGTAAGCAGCGCGTACTGGACTTCATTTTCCGTGATGAGAGTCAGTTCTCCCACAGCGACGTGGAGAAGGACAGCGATGCTGAACATGATATTACTCCGGACTTGGAGAACATTTCAAACAGCAGACAGAGATTTAATGTGATGATGAAACTGATTATTTTCAAGAACCACCCGAGGAGACTGATACGTTCAGAAGAAGTTGATGACGTGATGAAGTCCGTTGAGGTTGGTGAGTGATTTTCAGATTTCAGATTTTCTGAGACTCATAATATTGATACTCTACATTTTGTTGTGTTGTCCGTACTTTTAAACTCCAAAATAATTCTACTTTTATAAAACATGTATATTCTTACTATTAAATTAAAGCTTTTTTAAGTCATTAGGCTTTGTTGGTCCTCCATGCCCAGTTGCATTGTGGGAGCTGAATGAAGCTGGTGTGGGTCAAACTTTGGAGGTGATTATCTCAGAAATAAGGTTTGCCAAACCCTTGTCATTAGCTTTAAAAATATTTGCTTGATTTGCACAAGTGACACCTTGTTTGGAAGCTATGATTTTCCACTTTCAAATTCTGCGACAAAAAGGTACCAAATGTACCCACTGTCTGCGGTGCGTCATATTTTGCACCGGCACCTTGGAACAACCCCAGGCTGCATTTGTGGAAATGAAGTTGCAATGCTTTATCTGTCCACCGGGGGGAGGAGTGGCTCAAAACGTATAGCAACTCGCGTGTTCGGGACAATCTTTGTTTAATGAAAAATATACATGTTTTGAAATGGAACATATTTACTGTACCTCTAATAGAATCAATATATACTGTAAATACATCCCTGAATTTAAAGATGGAATTGTTTGAAAGAATGAATAAATCGTTTTTTTTTTTATTTTAGATGTTCTTAATTGAATAAAACGCAAGAAAATACTGTGCGTAACCATGTGTAACATGTGTTTTATTTTACATAAAATAGTTGTGAAATATCGCAACAAATATAATCTCAATACTTAATGTATCACAAAACCCGCCATATTGTGCGTTTTCGTACTGCAGGAACTTTTTCATCATTCTAACTCATTATTTTTGGAGGAACCGTTCCTTTTATTGTGTCTGCAGGAACTACCGTAGGAATGATCATTGTTCTCGAAACTCAGTTTAGAGCAATTTATTCAGCTCCTGCTCCAGGACATGTTACATGATACATGATACATGTTTTACAAAAGTGGAATTATTCAGGAGTTTAAAAGTGTGGACAACACAACAAAATGTACAGTCTGTCAATAATATGAGTCTATATATCAGCCTTGGTGTGTCATTTAATATATAAAGGTGCATATGTCAAATATCTTCAAAGTTGTTGGAGTTATTATGTGGGCTAACCCCACCCTTACCCCAGCTACACTCTGGGAGCCTGTTTCCGCCACCCGTGCTCATAATCCATAACAATATGGAGACGAAAGTTTTCACAGACTCGTGAAACTGGATCCTCGGCTTGTTTACAGAAGTGACGTCAGCATTATTTCTTCATTGTTATATGTTGATATACGCCCCCTCCACAATGATGTCTCCATGTATCTGTAAAAGTAGTACGATTTAAAGGTTGAACTCTATCAAAACGGTTTCATATTGTGACTTGACATCACATTGAATATGGAGGAATGATCTTCACCTGGACTCTCGCTTTAAAGGAAACCATCGATCTCGTTGTTCAGCGCTTTGGTAAGTGATCTGTGTTTCCCCGTGTCATCTAAGGGGAATATTTAACTCCACGGTTCAACATTTTTCTACTATTTCAAAATCAATCTGCAATTCATCATTTTGGCCCATGAGCCTCCTTTTTGTTAAAAGACTGAAACTAATTACATGCCAACTGGCAACTTTTGATTGATTGATTTTCAACAGTTTATTGTGCCATAGTTGTATTTTGGAATTTGGAAAATCAATCTATTAGATGGGGGAGGGGGTGGGGGGGTGATGGGGGACTGATTCTCTGACAGTGAGGCTCAAATGCAGAAATTAGTTGTGATATTTCACAATTATTGCACACACACGCTTGATGGTGGCCGGTGAAAAGGATCCTCTGCATTTGACCCATCTGGCCCTGGCTTGTCCTTCCTCCGGGGACACAGCCAGGAGCAGTGGGCAGCGTACGTGGACGCGCCCGGGGACCAGGTAATAAGTGTCCATCGCTGGTCAGACGATGAGTGCATGTTGTTGGTGGGGGTCCTTACTAACGTGAGGTAGAGGAAACCCCATGTGAGCACGGGGAGAACATGCAAACTCCACACAATAAGGCTCCTATTTGGGAGATAACCCGCCGGAGCACGGTGCCAACAGCGGACCAGGCGGGAATCGAACCCAGGACCTTATTGCAATGCACTGCGCCACCGTGCTTAGTAGTATATTGCAGTGTTTGTCTTTCAACACTGTGTCTATCTTTCCATTCAGTATGAAACTGCATTGTTGTGGCCTACAACTATTTAAGATGTCCACTATCAAGTTGACTCACTGTAATTATTGTCTGCATTTTATTTTGTCTTTATTTGAGGTAAATACTTTTAGATTTCTTATAATACACTACTTCTTTCCATGTTAGATTTTAAAATGTTGTTTTATTTTAAACATTACTATACCCTTATTTTACGAATTATGTAAAGTTGAGTTGGCTCTGAGACTAAGAATCACATGACTGGTAATGATGCTTGCATTGTTATCAAGTATTTGACAATAAACTTGAAACTATTATTACATTGACCTTGTTTGAGTGCTCTCATTACAAAGCCATTGAACTTTGTCATTTCAAAAATGTAAATAACAGCTTCCAACCAGCTATAACAGCTCCCATTTTGAAATTAAAAATCTGTGCAACAAAAATTAAAGCATTAAGACCTGTTCTCATTCATATGACAAAAAAACAATTGAACTTTGAAAGATGACCTCTGGTCAGGGTTCAAAGGACAATATCACAGGTAATGGGTTAGGGTTAGGGGTAAAAGAATGGGATTGCGTTTTTTGTGAAGTTAGCGCCATCTCATGGTGACATACTGCAATTTAATTAATGGGCGTGTTTACAGTCGAAATTAAACACGCCCTGGTAGGAGACATGAGAGGGAGGGGCAATTCCAGCCGAATGACAGCCAGCTGGGAGCCGCCAGGTGGTTGGCTGGAAGCTGGCTGGAAGCTGGTTGCAATTCGGCTGTCAACCAGCTGAAAGAGCCCTCTTAAGGTGGCTCTTACTGTACAGTTCCCATCAGTTTTAATCAGTCTATGTACAGTTTAAATCAGTGATGGATGTTGTACCAGACCGAGGGGAAGATGGTTCCCCAGGAAGTGATGCCGTGCTGTTATTTGCATCTGCATATTGATCAGGGCTTGTGAGTGTAAACAGATCAATGTGAACAGATGGGTCATCAATCATTCGCAGGGATCCTGAAAGCCCAGATTAGCCTGGAGCCCCAAGGGTTAGAAGAAGAAGAATCTTTAATTATCACACAACACACCACACTACATCACATGCTTTGGATGGTGGCCAGTGAAATGGTTTCTCTGCATTTAACCATCCTGGCTTGTCCTTCCTCTGGGGGGGCAGCCAGTCAGACAGATACAGTATGTGCATGGTTTTAGTGGGGGTCTTTACTGACGTTAGGTGGAGGAAACCCCATATGAGCACGTGGAGAACATGCAAACTCCACACAGAAAGGCTCCTATTTGGGAGATAACCCACCGGAGCACGGTGCCAAAAGTGCCCCAGGCGGGAATCGAACCCAGGACCTTCTTGCTGTGAGGCAGCAGTGCAATGCACTGCGTTAAAGCCTCTGAAAAGAGTATTAAAATACATACATACATACATACATACATACATACACACATATACATACACATTATAGACTGCAAGATAGATAGATAGATAGATAGATAGATAGATAGATAGATAGATAGATAGATAGATAGATAGATAGATAGATAGATAGATAGATAGATAGATAGGTAGATAGATAGATAGATAGATAGATAGATAGATAGATAGATAGATAGATAGATAGATAGATAGATAGATAGATAGATAGATAGATAGATAGACAGATAGATAGATGTCCTGAGGTTCCTGGAGCGATTCCATCTGTGTCACACATGTTAAATGGTGAGGTGAGCGATGAAGGGATGAATGGTAAGCATTAAAAAGTCTTAATAGTCTGAAATCAAATAAAATAGAATAAAAAGTAAAAGTTTACATTCAATTAAATTGGAAATATACACAAATAGCCAAAAAATACAAAACAGAAATGTATATGTGGCAGTTCAGTCTGCCACACCCCACCCCAGTGGTGTTTTCAGGGCCCTCCGACACACAGACACAGGCAGACATGTTGTAAACAAAGCAGTTTATTGTAGAGAGTGGACAGATGGAACAAGCCTGGAGCAGATGGACACATGTCATGACAGAGCCTCCTCTCCTGTGTGTGTGGGGATGGAGGTTTTACCTGTTGCTTCTTGATTGGTCCAATGAGCAACAGGCGTACAGCCACCCTGATCCAGGGCCCATTGACCTACACCCAAGCCAGGTGTAGCAGCTCAAACTACACCAGCCCCACACCACAATATAAAATATGGAGAACATACAAATTCCCTGCAGAGGATAGGTTATCTGTATGGGTATATAGGGTATGAATTATAAAGATACATTATTGTTTTGTATTTACTTAAATGCTTATTTATTTTAAGCTGCTGATCACAGGTGAGCCTCCACATTCGTCACATAATGATCATTGGATATTTCCACAGATTAATAACCAATAACCAAAAACCAAATCATGGTTTTCATCAGCATATTGACTGAAAACATGGATTCCCTTGTCAGATCATAGAGAGTAGAGGTGGTTCCTTATTGACAGATGACTGTACCGGGTTATGTATTTCATGTGTGTATATGATGTATCAGACTTTAAAGAAGGAGTTGGAACAGTGTCAAACGCTTGTAAATTAAAATCTTCATTTTATTTTCAAAATCTGCTCAACATGCATCTATTTTGCATAAAAAACATACAAGCTTTAATTCACAATACAACAAATGTAATTTTATATTTTCCCGGCATGTTGGACGACCTGAACACCTGAAGACATAATTTTCTGTAATATTTTTCAATATTCCATATGCCATGCTCCTACTCAGCATTGGATACTCAAGGGATCAAATTAGTGGCTCGACTTTGCTGGGGGTCATGACCTCCAGTATGTATGAAGGAATATAAGATTTGAATAGGAAATTATATTGAAAAAAAAAGATTTTATACTTAAAGCACAAGAGCACAGTATTCTTTGAGTTGTGATCACGATGTTTAGAAGCCACAGGAAGCTCCAAGCTCAGTAATGGAGCAGCTCAGAGGATTCCACTCCGCATTCATCTGCTCTACAGACTCTTTAAAGTCTTCTATTGGTGCTTTCCACTTCTTGGATGGACACAAGAGGCCAGAATACACAAGTGATTTCCATAAAATATTTTCATTTTCATATTTCTGGATGACAAAGCTTGTTTTTAATGATGTCTTCTTCTAGGAGGTGATGTTGACCTCATTTGACAAAAGGTTCAAGAATAATGCAACCAACCAGAGAACCAGCAGAGCACCAGTAGAGGATCAGTAGAGGACCAGTAGAGGATCAGTAGAGGACCAGCAGAGCACCAGTAGAGGATCAGTAGAGGACCAGTAGAGGATCAGTAGAGGACCAGTAGAGGATCAGTAGAGGATCAGTAGAGGATCAGTAGAGGACCAGTAGAGGATCAGTAGAGGACCAGTAGAGGATTAGTAGAGGACCAGTAGAGGATTAGTAGAGGATCAGTAGAGGACCAGTAGAGGACCAGTAGAGGATCAGTAGAGGACCAGTAGAGGATCAGTAGAGGACCAGTAGAGGATCAGTAGAGGATCAGTAGAGGATTAGTAGAGGATAAGTAGAGGACCAGTAGAGGACCAGTAGAGGATTAGTAGAGGACCAGTAGAGGATCAGTAGAGGACCAGTAGAGGATTAGTAGAGGACCAGTAGAGGATTAGTAGAGGACCAGTAGAGGATCAGTAGAGGACCAGTAGAGGATCAGTAGAGGATCAGTAGAGGACCAGTAGAGGATCAGTAGAGGATCAGTAGAGGATTAGTAGAGGATAAGTAGAGGATTAGTAGAGGATTAGTAGAGGATAAGTAGAGGATCAGTAGAGGACCAGTAGAGGATCAGTAGAGGATTAGTAGAGGATAAGTAGAGGATTAGTAGAGGATTAGTAGAGGATAAGTAGAGGATTAGTAGAGGATAAGTAGAGGATTAGTAGAGGATAAGTAGAGGATTAGTAGAGGATTAGTAGAGGATAAGTAGAGGATCAGTAGAGGACCAGTAGAGCACCAGTAGAGGATTAGTAGAGGACCAGTTAACTTTCTTTCTCCTCAGAACGTGGACTTTGTACCTTTGATGGATTTGGTTTCCTCTATTCTTATCTTAACATCTGCACTTTGATTATTTCAGGATTTGGGAGCCAGGGGAGCGGTTGACATCTGTGCAGTGGACCAGTAGTTAGTCAGAGCGTGAAAAATGTGTGTGTGTGTGTGTGTGTGTGTGTGTGTGTGTGTGTGTGTGTGTGTGTGTGTGTGTGTGTGTGTGTGTGTGTGTGTGTGTGTGTGTGTGTAAATTAGGGCATGAATTAATTTCTTCCTGCAAACTGAACGATAAATATATGAATTATTTTGCTTTTGTTACTTTGATGTTTCAGGAACTTTCTTCTTAATTACAAAAACACAAAACTCTGGTTATTTAAATTAAGCCATAAAATGAACATATCTTCATGACTGATGAGTTATTAGTCAAATATAAATGGTGTGTTAGTTGTGTTCTTGTGCGTTGGAGCAGGAGGAACCTTGAGAACCAGCCTGGTTCCTTCAGGAAACACCTCCACCTCTGGGAAACACTTTCATCTTCAGGAAACATCTCCATCTTCATGAAACACCCCCATCTTGAGAAAACACCTCCATCTTCAGGAAACACCTCCATCTTCAGGAAACACCTACATCTCCAGGAAACACGTCCATCTTCAGGAAACACTTCTATCTTCAGAAAACAATTCCAACTTCAGGAAACACCTCCATCTTTAGGAAACACATCCACCTCCGGGAAACACTTTTATCTTCAGAAAACATCTCCATCTTCAGGAAACACGTCCATCATCAGGAAAAACCTCCATGTTCAGTAAACACCATCTTCAGGAAACACCTCCATCTTTTGCAAACACCTCCATCACCCAGCTTAGAAGCCTGAAGTTCAAAAACATTTTCTGGCCTCACACTGGTTTTTCTCTCCAGCAGCAATCTACGATTAAACGCACTCAGCTGCAGAGAATTCACATCACTGCCAAGGAACTGAAAAGCACCAACACACAACGCTGTGGAGAAGCAATAAAGCTGCAGCAGGACCGTAAAAGCACATTTCCAGAGAGAAGAGCCGGATGGTTTATGGATTCCACTAGACAAAGGACCATCACTTCTCTTCAGGCAGTCCTCGGCCTCTCCACCGAGCTATTCATCTCTGAGGACGTTGAAGAAATCAGTGTCTAAAGAAAATCAATGTCTTCCTGTACTCTATTACGGACTATTCTGCCCAACACCAAATTGTGATTTTTAACCACAGGACATCGATTTGACCGTAACTTGAGAACATGAAGTTGATTATTTTACATGAACTTGTGACCAGAGTTGTACTTCGCTTTCCAAGAACACCCTGTTGCTCTGAGAAACAGAGGATTCCACATTCTACCACCATGATGTCTAATAATGTCTGTTTAACATTTGAAAAAATTGCCTTAGAAAGGCAATTTTTTGGTTTATTTTGCATTTGTTTTTTTGTTTATTGTTAATACTAAGTTCATTACATATTGCCAAGTGTAATATATTACTGTATATATGCATATCGCCATTTTCTTCTATCAAATTATTAGTATTGCCAATTGTTTTGACGTTGTAACACTGCAATCTACCTTCAGGGTCTAAGAATCGTTCAATCTATCCATCTATCCAATCAAATTCGTAATTGCACAAAAATACCAAATATAAACAAATAGAAGTCAGATCAGCTACAGTGAGACGCACGCCATCAATAAGCAAAAACACATTTTTCAGGAGAAGGTCAGAGAGTGTTGCTGGTGCAGGGTGTGAAAGCGAGCAGGGTGAGCAAGGAGGCTCATATTTCACGCTGCTGTTTTGTCTGCTGGCAGTTATCAGAAGCTGCCAGGCTGATAATTGCTCCTCCAGGCCCCGTGCTACTACTTCAAGCCCCCTGACAGCCCAATTCCAGCTGCAGGTTACGGTGGAACAGTGGCTTCTGCTTCATATCGGAGCACAGCTTGGGTTCAGAGTGAGCCTGAGATTCTGTGGAAACGTTAATAGGGATTTCACACGCGTTTGGATATAAATACTGATTATTACAAGGCTCTGTGGAATACTTCAGTCTGATTGGTCAAAAGCAACAACCAGCTGAATAATAACTAATGCGGACACTAGCTGGTGGTGCCCTTTGGTGGCACTAAATCAGAACTACAACGGAAGACTTCCAACTTCCAAAACGTCCAATTTCATATCACCACCAATGAATAGCTTCATGATAAATAGGTAAAAGGTCAAAGGTTTGTTTCAGAATAGTTTGCTATTGTAGTTACATTGTGTTTTTTAGAAGCGGAATCTGGTTATAAGAATAGACATACTGGTTATAAAACTAGACATATAGGTTATAAACTAGACATACTGGTTATAAAACTAGACATATAGGTTATAAACTAGACATACTGGTTATAAAACTAGACATATTAGTTATAAACTAGACATACTGGTTATAAAACTAGACATATTAGTTCTAAACTGGGCATACTGGTTATAAAACTAGACATATTAGTTATAAACTGGGCATACTGGTTATAAAACTAGACATAGTAGTTATAAACAAGACATTTTAGTTATGAACTAGACATACTGGTTATAAAACTAGACATATTAGTTATGAACTAGACATACTGGTTATAAAACTAGACATATTAGTTATAAACTAGACATACTGGTTATAAAACTAGACATAGTAGTTATAAACTAGACATAGTTATAAACTAGACATAGTGGTTATAAAAGCAAGACATATTAGTTATAAACTAGACATATTAGTTATAAGCTAGACATACTGGTTATAAAACTAGACATACTGGTTATAAAACTAGACATATTTGTTATAAACTAGACATTAGTTAAAAACTAGACATATTAGTTATGAACTGGACATACTGGTTATAAAACTAGACATATTAGTTATAAACTAGACATAATGGTAATAAAACTAGACATATTAGTTAAAAAACTAGACATACTGGTTATAAAACGAGACATATTAGTTATAAACTAGACATAGTTATAAACTAGACATATTAGTTATAAACTAGACATAATGGTAATAAAACTAGACATATTAGTTAAAAAACTAGACATACTGGTTATAAAACTAGACATATTAGTTATAAACTAGACATAATGGAAATAAAACTAGAAATATTAGTTAAAAAACTAGACATACTGGTTATAAAACTAGACATATTAGTTATAAACTAGACATATTAGTTATAAACTAGACATATTAGTTATAAACTAGACATACTGGTTATAAAACTAGACATACTAGTTATAATCTAGACATACTGGTTGTAAAACAAGACATATTAGTTATAAACTGGACATACTGGTTATAAAACTGGTCATACTAGTTATTAATTGGACATACTAGTTATAAACAAGACATACTAGTTATAAAACTAGACATATTAGCTATAAACTAGACAGACTAGTTATACAACTAGAAAAACTGGTTATAAAACTAGACATACTTGTTAACACTCTAGGTGTTCTAGTTGTAAAACCAAACATATTCGTTATTTAACTAGTCATGCTAGTTATACAACTAGACATAGTGGTTATTAAACTAGACATACAAGTTGTTCAACTTTACATCCTGGTTATTCAACTAGACATACTGCTTATAACACAATAAATACTGGTAATCCAACCAGACATACTAGCTATACAATAGACATAATGGTTATAAAACTAGACATACTAGTTATAAAACTACATATATTGGTTATTAAACAAGACATACTTGTCATAGAACTAGACATACTAGTTATAAAACTTGACATACTACTTATACAACTTGACATACTAGTTATACAACTAGACATAATGGTTATCAAACTAGACACACTAGTTTTATTACCAGATATACTGGTTATCAAACTAGACATACTAGCTATAAAACTCGACATATTAGTTTTACTACTAGACATAGTGGTTATCAAACTAGACATACTAGTTATACTACTAGACATAGTGGTTATCAAACTAGACATACTAGCTATAAAACTCGACATATTAGTTTTACTACTAGACATAGTGGTTATCAAACTAGACCTACTAGTTATACTACTAGACATAGTGGTTATCAAACTAGACATACTAGTTATACTACTAGACATAGTGGTTATCAAACTAGACATACTAGTTATACTACAAGACATAGTGGTTATCAAACTAGACATACTAGTTATACTACTAGACATAGTGGTTATCAAACTAGACATACTAGTTATACTACTAGACATAGTGGTTATCAAACTAGACATACTAGTTATACTACTAGACATAGTGGTTATCAAACTAGACATACTAGTTATACTACAAGACATAGTGGTTATCAAACGAGACATACTAGTTATACTGCTAGACATAGTGGTTATCAAACTAGACACACTAGTTATACTAGTAGAGATGTTGGTTATCAAACTCAACATACCGGTTATACAACTAGACATACTAGTTATAAATACTAGCTAAATAAGCTCCTTCAGAGAGGTAGTAGACCTTGTCAGCCGGGGGTTACTTTGTGATAAGCGCCAGGTGGATGCACATGGTGCCTTCCACGTCAAGTCCCAGCAGCCTCGTGAGCCTGGTCCGCCTGGTGAGCCTGGTGAGCCTGGTGAGCCTGGTGAGCCTGGTCCGCCTGGTGAGCCTGGTGAGCCTGGTGAGCCTGGTGAGTCTGGTGCGGCTTCTCTGGGGCCGGCATGACAACGTCTCAAACACATGCCGGCAATTCCTGCAGCCTGGACTTTACTTTTCCTGCCGACGTCAACGCGATGGTTCCAATGTTTTGTCCAACATCCGGAGACACGGCGACGAGAAGGGATCAGGAAGCTCTGGGTCTGGGAGGTTCTGATGGATCCGCTGGTAAGGAACAGAAATAGAACTCAGGAAAAGGGGAGAAATGTGATTTGCGGAGGAGCGGAGCAGTGTCACTTATCTACAGATAAGTGATGTTCTCTTCCCCTAGGAAGCAGCAGCGATCAGTCTGGGATCTGGGCTTGTTTCTCTGCTGTCGTCCTCCAAGTCAATGACAGCTCAGCGGTTCAGGAACCTCTTCCTCCTTTGACCTTCATCTCTCACTGCTTCAACGTGGCTCAGCTTGCAGCAGACTGTTGAGGCAAAAGGACTTTTTCTCTTGGGAGAATTGTTAGTCATTTTAAGCTTTGCCAGTGAAGTTAGACACCATATATGGACATAAGGCTTGGACAGGAGACTCAAATATTTGTATAAAAACCACTAGATCTTTTTGTTTCAATAGAAATATTGATAATTTACCACATGGAAATGGTTAAAATGGTTATAAAAGACCCCTCTGGTTACTCTCCTGAAACCAGCTTGAACCAGGATGAAACCAGCCTGAACCAGCCTGAGCCAGCCTGAACCAGCCTGAACCAGGATGAAACCAGCCTGAACCAGCCTGAACCAGGCTGAAACCAGGCTGAAGTAGGTATGCATGGTGCAGGGTTCTGCTCCTGCGTTGGGCCTGGAGGAGACCTGAAGCCCACGCTCATTAGAGCCGCCCGGTGCTGCGCCAGAAATAGAAGGAGGCGAAAACGGAATTAATTACAGCAAATGTCACACAGCAGCAGATTAACAAGGAGACAAGTCGTCTCACAGGGCATAACGAGGAAATCTTAATAATTAGTCCCAGAGGAAACGATCCATCAGTGCGGGAGCGGAGGGAACACGTAGTATTCCGAGTGAAGCTGCAGCACAACTTAACACAGAAACACAGAAACACAACATCAGCAGCTCAACGCTCCAGGTACTGGAAGGTTTTCAGACATGAGGAGCAACATGTGGTTGGAAAGCAACACAGTACAAGTCATTAAGTACTGTACTGAAGGATATTTTATAGTATAAGTACTAACTGAGTATCAGAAGAATACTCAGTATCAGTACTTACTGAATATCAGTAGAATATTGTGTATCAGTACTTACTCAGCATCAGTAGAATACTGAATAAAGTACTTTCTGAGTATCAGTACTACAGTACTACAGTTTATTGAGTAGACTTGTACTCCATTCCATTTAATTAAAAAATGACTGAAAGATGGCACCGTGTTTTTGACCACACCCAACAGAGTTGTAACGTCTTTCAGCAAAACCCGCCCACTCCCACACCTCCTTATAATCACCGACTTGTCATCGAGGACAGTGGTTTTCAACATGGGGTCCAGGGCCCCCCCAGGGTCCTTCCTGAGTTCCCAGGGTTCCAGAGTATATATCCTAGTTAAAGGTAAAGACGTCAGCGCCGTCAGAGAACATCCTGTTTGGACCCTGGTTCCACTGTCCCCCTCGAATAGAGCAGAAAGACTGAATCGGATCCAGTGGATCAACCTGAGGCTCCTGATGTGGAGAAGCTCCAGAGGAACCTCCTGACGACGCAGCCTGGACTTGGCTGCTGCTGAACTTGTCTGGTTCTCCTGCATGGAGGGAAGCCTCCAACGAGCCCTTTCAGGACCATCACCATCCTGACAGTTCCCATTAATTGTCATAAAAGTAATTACAATGATTTGTACTTGTAACTTAGTTATAACAGCTTAACTAACATGTGGAGCAGTCACACAAGTGCTCTTTGTTGACACTGAATATTGGAACATCGTTCAGTTGGACTCTTCCTTTGCCTGAACTCAACTGATGGAATTTCTGACATTGCCTTAAAATTCCCTCGACCACTGGATGCAAATCACCACGGTGCGACCACGCACCACCGTGTAATAACTGTGACAGCTCTGATGTTCATTGTATTTATAAAGTCATAACATTGATTTTCCATAAGTTAACAGGACATTATATTCATATAATATATGAATATAATGTCCTTAGTGCCTCTAAGCTATTATTATTACTTGATGATAGATACTGCAGCATCATAACGGTGGTCAAGTTGTGCTTGATACGTTATGGTGTATGACGCTGGGTTGCTCCTATGTGTGTGTATATACATATGTGTATATATATGTGTATATATATATACATACATATATATATATATATATATATATATATATATATATATATATATATATATATATATATATATATATATATATATATACACATACATAGGAGCAACCCAGCTCCTACATATATAAATAAATAAATAAATATATATAAATATATATATACCCACACACATATATATGTATATACACATATATATACTGTATATATATATATATATACACATATACAAGTTTTGTTGTCAAGGAGCGACGCACTACGTCACTAAGGAAGCTGATGATAATGATGTAGGTGTTAATGACAGAAAGGTGGAGGCACTATAATAACTATAATAACTATAATAACTATAGTCACTATAATCACTATAATTACTATAATCACTATAATAACTATAATAACTATAATAACTATAGTCACTATAATCACTATAATTACTATAATCACTATAATAACTATAATAACTATAATAACTATAATAACTATAATAACTATAATAACCATAATAACTATAATCACTATAATCACTATAATCACTATAGTCACTATAATAACTATAATCACTATAATCACTATAATCACAATAATAACTAAAATCACTATATCACTATAATAACTAAAATAACTATAATCACAATAATAACTAAAATCACTATATCACTATAATAACTAAAATAACTATAATCACTATAATCACTGTAGTCACTATAAAAAGTATAATAACTATAATAACTATAATCACTATAATAACTATAATCACTATAATCACAATAATAACTAAAATCACTATATCACTATAATAACTAAAATAACTATAATCACTATAATAACTATAATAACGATAATCACCATAATAACTATAATCACAATAATAACTATAATGACTATATCACTATAATCACTATAATCACTATAGTCACTATAATAACTATAATGACTAAAATAACGATAATAACTATAATAACTATAATCACTATAATAACTATAATAACTATAATAACTATAATCACTATAATAACTATAATCACAATAATAACTATAATCACTATAATCACTATAGTCACTATAATAACTATAATCAGTATAATCACTTTAATAACTGCTGTTTTAAATGCCCCTGATGTCAGTTAATCGGGATTTTGATTCAATGCAAAACAATCCACTGCAGGTTCTTTTCACAGCGGCCACAGAGTGCAGATCAGACAGACAGCTCAGTGTAGCCATGCAAACAGGAAGGCAGATGGTGAGACAGGACCAGGGCTGCACGTTGAACAAGTGAGGAGCGAGCGGAGAAACGGTGCCGAGCAGCGATTCCTCCAAGAAGGAGCCAAAGGTTATTCAATGACAGTTATCAAGTTAACATCCAACACACAGAGTGTGAAACACTCCAACCACGTCAACCACGTCAACCACGTTCTCATTGTGTCGATGTCCAGTGGATTTTACAGTTTCCTCTCAATTCTCAAGTCTGAGCCAAGCCCAACCCTCAAAGTCACCGTCTCCAACCAAACTCTGGGAGCAATGTTCTACGATCAGTTGCACATGTTGTTGAAGCAGCTTTTGTTTCTGATTGGCAGCTGATGCAGGTTGAAGCAGCGGAGACAGGTTTCCACTCAAGGAGACGCTAATGCAAACCTAAGTTCCACACTCTGCTGGATCCTGAGTGGGCGGGGTCGGACGTGGTGACACATCGATTGGAAGGTCCATGAACCAGGGAGAAGACGTCTCTGCTTCTCAAATGCTTTAGTGGAATCTTCTTTCAATGGGAACTTCCTGCGGTAGCTGCGACTCCACCAGATTAATCAGGAGGAACCAGCCTCCACCCGCTGACGGTGAAGGCCGTCCTAAAGCCCCTTTTCCACTGTTGACACCTCAGGATGCAGCCGCATTGATCTCATGAAACTGCCAATTTAAACTCAGCCCTGAAGGTCCGTTGGATTCTCTGCAGAGTAACGGCTCCAAGGAAACGTTTCAAGTGAGAGGAAGGAGGTGGAGGCATCAGCACGGACATGGAAGTGTCTCAACCAGTGAGTAGATACTGCAAATCAAGCAACCAGAGCGGAGCAGTCCGAGTGCTCGTCCTCCCGCCCGCACCATCCTTGGCGGCGTGGCCTCGACCCCGTCCATTATTAATGCTGCTCTCTGCTGCTCCTCCCAACACCACCCTGCTGCTGCAAATAACATCCCGAGCCCCGAGCCGGAGCTCGGCCGCGGCTCTCGCCTGCTCCCTCTGTGTTTACCACACCAGGATCTAATGGGGTGTGGTCGTGTTCATGGCTTTGTATCTGTTTGCATGTGTGTAAATAAAGGGAAATTATAAAAATATTGTGTGTGTACATTTGTTTTCCCCTCATTTATATGCACAAAGTTCAATCTTTTAAATGTTCCCCCGTCAGCCGCCGTCTGCTTTATTGATCTTATTAATGTTGGTTGGAGTTGATCGCTCGCTTCACTCTGTTGTGACTATTTCATCACTCAGCCACTTTTAATTAACAGTCGTAATTACTTTTCCATGTTCCCGGTAGGATGAGTCACCAAGTGCTGATAAAAATGAAACTGACTTCTTTTTTTTACAAACACCTATTTAACAACTGAAAGCTAAAAATAAAGGGGAAGCGTCTCGGTTGTTTTGGAGGCTGAATAAATAAAGTTCTTCTGTCATTTATTACGTGACCTCAGCGGCTGAGATGTGCTTCAGTTGTTGAATGGGCTGCACGGGGAGAAGTGTGCCGGTCCAGACCCAACGTAGCGCTCAGCAGGAAAGTCACAAAACACAACATCTTGGGAAGATGAGGTGTTGTGTAGCTTCACAGAGTGCTTGGTGCAGGTCAACATACAGTCCTTGACATCACTCAGTGTTATGTGGAGTAATGCAGCTGAGGCAGGATCTGCACCAAGACTGACAGGACAGCGTCTGAAGGTCAAGGCAGTGTCATTCAGTCAAAGGAGCCGTGTCCTCGTGCTGGAGCAGTGACTCTGTCCTTCAGGTTGCAGTTCTACTTCCTGGGTAGTGGGAGGATGAAGGATGGAGGATTATGAAGGATGAAGGATAGAGGATGAAGAGGTTGATAGATGGAGGATGAAGGATGGAGGATTATTAAAGATGAAGGATGCAGGTGAAGGAGGATGGAGGATAAAGAGGGTGAAGGAAGGAGGATGGAGGATAAAGAGGGTGAAGGATGGAGGATGGAGGATGGAGGATTATGAAGGATGAAGGAGGATGAAGGAGGATGGAGGGTGAAGGATGGAGGATTATGAAAGATGAAGAATGCAGCATGAAGGAGGATGAGGATAAAGAGGGTGAAGGATGGAGGATGAAGGATGGAGGATTATGAAGGATGAAGGATGGAGGATGAAGGAGAACAAAGGATAGAGAATGAAGAGGTTGAAGGATGGAGGATGAAGGATGGAGGATGAAGAGGTTGAAGGATGGAGGATTATGAAAGATGAAGGATTCAGGATGAAGGAGGATGGAGGATAAAGAGGGTGAAGGATGGAGGATGAAGGAGGATGAAGGATGGAGGATGAAGAGGTTGAAGGACGGATTGTGAAGGATGGAGGATTATGAAGGATGAAGGATGGAGGATAAAGAGGGTGAAGGATGGAGGATAAAGGAGGATGAAGGATGGAGGATGGAGGATAAAGGAGGATGGAGGATGGAGGATAAAGAGGTTGAAGGAAGGAGGATGGAGGATAAAGAGGTTGAAGGAAGGAGGATGGAGGATAAAGAGGGTGAAGGAAGGAGGATGGCGGATAAAGAGGATGACGGATGGAGGATGAAGGAGGATGAAGGAGGGTGGAGGATGAAGGAGGATGGAGAATGGAGAATAAAGAGGGTGAAGGATGGAGGGTGATGGAGGATGAAGGATGGAGGATTATGAAGGATGGAGGATAAATAAGGATGAAGGGTGGAGGATGAAGAGGTCAAAGGATGGAGAAAGAAGTAGGGAGGATGAAGGACGGAGGATAAGAGGGTGAAGGATGGGGGATTATGAAAGATGGAAGATGAAGCATTAACAAGGATGAAAGATGGAGGATGGATGTAGGAGGATGAAGGATAAAGAAGGATGGAGGAGGAAGAGTGTGAAAGTGATAATCTCAAAATGAAGATCAAAGTGATGACCAAAGTCAAGGTCAAGGTGATGGAAGGCCAAGGTGGTGATGGTGTTACTACACACAAGATGACTGAATGGTTCCAACAGGTTCTAGGGTCCAGAAGATCCTGTGGAACCTGGTCATCCTCCATCCTCCATCCTCCATCCAGGGTCCTTCTTTTCATTGATATGTTTTAGTTTTATTGCAGGAAGGATACATTCATTCCCTGGAGTTGAAGCTTTATTTAAGCATCTGTCATGTGTTGAAGTGGAGCTGAGGTGTCTCTGAGCAGGGTCTTTGTGGCCCTCAGGGTCTGTTTGTGGCTGTTAGGGAACTTTCCAGACGTGCGCTGCTGGAGCTGCAGTCATTAAAAAGTCAGCTTTCCTTCCTCTCAACTACGACTTCTTTGCAAAGTTGAAGCTCAGGGGCAGATGAAAAACAGCCTCAGCCTTTCCCTCCTGTCACGCCTGGAGATCCAGACACACGGAGGAAAATGAGAAACGACATTTTAGCTTCAAACTGAACCTTTAAACTCTGTCATCTCACAGGTTTCTTTGGCGTGGAGCATCAGGAAGCTGCTCAAATCTCAAAGCTCTATATTTACCCACAAAGTCAAGTCATTTCCCTCCACCAATCCGAGAGCTGCGCCCCCTTGACAACCAATCAGATCGCTGCATATTGTGCTGTTTCCACTGTTTATAATATATTAAGGTCATTTCAGCTGCTCCAACATCCACATCATCTCTGTGAACAAAATGACTACTACGTACTCGGTGCTAGGTAGTGTGTACTTCATGGTGCAGGTTTTTCACTCAAGTAATCGGTTTGATTCCAGCGAACGTTTCAGGGTCACACATTGTTTCCTCACGCGACACAAACTCAATGTTACGTTGGACGAATGTTATGTTGGATGAACGTTACATTGGATGAACGTTACGTTGGATGAACGTTACATTGGATGTTAAAATAAACAACAAAGCAACAACATGAACAACAAAATAAACAACAAAGCAACAACATAAACAACAAATAAACAAAAAAGCAACAACAAACACAACAAACTAACAACAATGCAACAACGTAAAATACAAATAAATAACAAGGGAACAAAACAAACAAAAAAGCAACAACATAAACAACAAAGCAACAGCATAAACAATAAAATAAACAACAAAGCAACAACATAAAAAACAAATAAACAACAAAGCAATAACATTAATAAGAAATAAACAACATAAACAACATAAACAACAAAGCAACAACATAAACAACAAAACAACAAAGCAACAACATGAATAACAAATAAACAACAAAGGAACAAAATAAACAACAAAGCAACAACATAAACAACAAATAAACAACAAAGGAATGAAACAAACAACACAGCAACAACATAAACAACAAAGCAACAACATAAACAACAAAGCAACAACACCAATAAGAAATAAACAACAAAGCAACAACATCAATAAGAAATAAACAACAAAGCAACAACATAAACAACAAAGCAACAACATAAACAACAAAAAACAACAAAGCAACAACATGAATAACAAATAAACAACAAAGGAACAAAGCAAACAACAAAGCAACAACATAAACAACAAAACAAACAACAAAGCAACAACATAAACAAGAAATAAACAACAAAGCAACAACATAAACAACAAAGCAACAACATAAACAACAAATAAACAACAAAGCAACAACATCAATAAGAAATAAACAACAAAGCAACAACATAAACAACAAAAAAACAAAGCAACAACATAAACAACAAATAAACAACAAAGCAACAACATGAAAAACAAATAAACAACAAAGGAACAAAATAAACAACAAAGCAACAACATAAACAACAAATAAACAGCAAGGGAATGAACAAACAACACAGCAACAACATAAACAACAAATAAACAATAAAGCAACAACATCAATAAGAAATAAACAACAA